>NC_084486.1:57488961-57588961 GCF_030035675.1 Rhineura floridana
TTTTGTTTAAAAGAGGTTACTACTACTTTGTAAATAAAATCTAAGTCTTTTAGCCCTTCTTCTTAAAGAACAGAACATTAAAATATGTTTAGTAATAATTATGGGCTGTTCCAGAACTGTTGTAAAAGGTGATAACAGTGGATGAGATTATAGAGAGCCAGTGATGAATTTTCAGAGTAGTTATGTAACTTTTTTCTTTTAAAAAAGTGTCTGTATTCCATTCATAGTGATTTACGTATTTATATAAGACCAATACATGTAAATAAGTTTTTGCTTTGCAAAAAAAAAATGAGCAGAAAAGTAATGTTCATCAAGATCCTATGTATGATTATTTATAAGAAGATCCTACTAATTTCAGTGGGACCTGCTTTCAGGTAATTATTTAGGATTTCATGACACTGAATCATAACTTGGCTTGCTCAGACCAGTGATTTTGTACACCTGATACAGCTTTTCCTTAGCCTAGTCCTACTAAGCCTTTCTCATATTCATTAGTGATTAATTAAGACGGATATTTAATTTAATAAGGTAAGCAAACACTCCTCCCCTGCTTTATACACCTTAAGGTTTTTAGACCCTCTAATTGTGTTTTTGTGCACTAATTGTGAAGATTAACACCTTATGCTAGTCTCACACCTTACACTGGAAAAGTACATTCACATATGACAGAAGTTAATATTTTGTTTTTTAAAAAATTGGCCTATCATACAGCCGATCAAAAGAAACATAAGTTCCATGTAAATGTATGGAATATTCATATACATTAAAGAAAGTAGGGTTATGTATAAAAGTTGTGAGAGCATCAAAAATTGTTGGTTTTATGAAGTTAATTATTTCTAGATTGGTATACAAAACTGATAAATACATTACTTGTGTATTTTTCAAAAATGAAAAAAGATAAAGGGATGGTGTTGTTTTTTTAACAACTGGGTGAAGCTGAAGTTAGTGTACAAGCAGAAGTTGACCTTTCAATTTACCCATTTCGTAAGATGCTCTGTGTGTATATTGTGAACAGTATTGCTCTTATTTATTTGGAGGCTCCTTGTGGCAGAGACCATATCATATTATATGAACTACAAATAGGTGGGCATCAGATCCTCTGTGTTTGGTTTAACCTGACACCATTTCACATAGCATTTATACAGAAATTACACATTTAACCTTTGAAGTTAAAAATAATCTGTCAATTCAACTTTCCAGGGAATTAGCCACATCTAATATTAGTAACAAATAACTGAAAATGCCTTTAGTGCTCCCCCCAGTGTTGCCCTTCAATGATATTCGATCTTAATACATATCTATATACAAGATAGTTATTTTTTTATCAAAACACATTATGATAACAATAAATTCAGAGCCATAGGATTCCAACCTTCTGTTATGGCATGCCTTGTTCTCTCCAAATGCCTTCAAATGGTATGTGTTTCATGAAACTGTGTGGACTGAAGTACTATAATTTTTGAAGCCTGTCTTATAGTAACCATGGCAAAGTTCAAAGTGCTTTGTATGCCTTTCTCGATTTGACATGCAAATGTCAAAGTTTGTCACTATTGTATCTTTATATTCCCACTGAAATTAGTGCTTGGAAGTGCTGATTCAGTTTCTTTCTGAATATGTCCTTGCAAGCCAACCAGCTTTTAATATGGACTAAAGTAATATATATCTCATATTTGCGTTTACAAATAAAAGCTGTATGTATATAAGCTTTCATGCTTGTATGGAGGGAAGGAGGGGGGATCACTACTTTACAAAGTCTCCCCCCTTCCAATAATTTTAGCTTAAAGGCTATGCCAAATCTCATTTCACCCTGCTCTTCCCCATGAGCCAAGACTAATGAGGGCTTTTAGAGCTCTGAATATAATATTTGGGATAAAGGATCCTGAAATAGATAATTGGTACTGTTCTGTCTGTGACAAGAGACTAAGAATATAACTATACAGTAGTGTTGTTTTTAAGCTAGAGCTGCTTTTTCAATAGTTTTATAGCAATATTTTTTAAATCCCCTTTCCCTTTAATTCTTTTCTTTGTTTAATGGGTGACTGGATAAATTCAGTGGTGGTTTTTGTGTGTGTGTGTGTGACACTAAAGCAGCAGATAAGTCTATGATGCACTCTAGCTATGTGGTTTTAAAATCCCTTACCATATGTTTTCTCACTGGAATGCCTCATCTTGCAAAATTACAGGAACCGAAGCTTAAAAACACAATTAGGTAGTTTTAAAGAAATATCACAGAAAGAAATATTGTGTATTTTCAGCTTTGCCTGGAATGTTTTTCTTATTCTTTCTTTCACCCTCACCCCTTTGTGTTGCTTTCTTTGAGTTGTTCAAGAAGCTCCACAGTATTAATTGTTGTACTAATCATGAACCACATTTCTTTCACTGATTAGGTTACATAGGTTGTGGTTAAATTATAAATGAAAGAATGAGCTACCAGAGTACTTGTCATAACAGCATCCTTCACGCTGTTAAAGAAAAATGGGGGAAACAGGTAGAAGGTTCAAAAGGTGCTAGGCAAGGACTTCTTGCTTATTTTGCTTCTCTTTTTGTGTATGTGGCTGTAAAGATAAGTAGTACCATTTGTTGCAATGATTCTCCTCCCTGTTACTCTGAAAACCACAGCAGAATATCTGTTCACTGAGGGGAAATGTGTGGAAAGAGAATATCTAATGCATATAGATAAGCATAGAAAAGTATACACTTTCTTTGATTTGCAATGCAATCCTAACCATGTCTACTCTGAAGTAAGTCCCACTGAATTCTGTAGGTCTTGCTTCTGGTAAAGTGACAAACCTAACCTCACTGATATGGGAGCAAACCCCACTGAATTCAATAGGACTTAATTCTGAGAAAGATGGTTAGGCTTTTGCGATGTTTATAGGACTGCATCCTTACTTCATGGTTTTATGTCTGTGAAATATTATAATCTAGTTTCTTTCTTACACTGCCAGTCACAATATTGATGCTTTTGTATATTACTTTCAGGAGTTCTGTAACTGCTCTACAACTGGTGTCTATATAGATTTTTTTTGTTTTCCATACAAGGTATTTTACATTTGCACTTATGTTGCTCCACAGTGATTTTGTCACATTTCTTATAGCAAATGCTTGTGTGTGGGGAATATGGATGTTAATATATATATATATATATATATTCCTAATTTAATTCAGTATTTAGATTAGATACCATGGGATTTTAAACTTATAGTAATTATATTATTTAAAAGAACTGTCAGCAGTAGCAAAACCCGGGAGGGGGAAATGATTGTGTAAAACTTTTGGCTTTGTTTCAGTGCTGATTTATTCAAAAACATTTGCTAAACAAACCTGGTCAAATGTTTTCTGGAAGGGATGATGGAATACATAAGCGTGGACGATTCCCTGGCTTTACATCACAAATAAAGCTATTTTTCCCTAAACAAGAAAATATATATTTGTATGTTGCTTCTACTCATCTGTTCATATTCTTAAAATAAAACACATCTCTATAGCATAGTTTTAAACATGTTACACATATAACTCAGTGACTCCCTGTATGTAAGTGGAATCTGGTGTAAGATTTGAAGTCTTAATTGACATATTTTGCAGTGATTTGACAACAGACATGCTGAATGGGTTCAAAACATTCACAAACAAGGAATGTTTTCTTTGTCATTCATGCCTATGAGCTGTGCTCTTTTTCTTTTCTTTTTGCACCCCTGTAACCTGCCTTAAGGATTCTCCCCCCCTTATTATTATTATTTTTAAAAAACCTTATTGGATGAACTATCAGTGTTTCCCAGGAGAACAAATCTCCTTTTACAACCCTTGGTGGAGTTTGGTTAGGGGCTACCTCTGAGCAACATGAACTTGGCCTTGCTGTATGCCTTACACTAATACCTTCACTATGGTAAAGAATCAGGGTTCTTCAGAAACAGCCTGAAGCCATACAGCTGATTATTTCACCAAATTTGCATCTTTTCAACAGTAATGGGGATGTCTTTCACAAATGCTCCCAGGCTCTAAATAGATGCTAAGTGGTTGTTTCTAGTTCCTTCTCTCTCTAGGGCCTCTCGAGAGACTCACTTCCCATCCCACCCACCCTGCTGGCCCTGTGCTTAGCCCTTTGGCAGCTGAGCACTGCTCCTGGCCTGTTTTGGCAGAACCCCACAGAAGGGCTTACATTTAGTAAGTTGGCCAGATTATGCAGTCCTCCCTTGGGACCTTCTATAATGCCTGCCTGCACAAGATAGTGGTTATTCTCTTGTTCTGGGGAGAAAAACAGGAATGATCTCCTTAGTTTGGTGCAGCCTGTGTTGTAAGGATGAGACATGTGTTTCCTACTGAGATAGTTAACATAGTTGGATTCTTCAGCACAAGGAAAATCTGTGGAGTATGCATGAAAGACAAGAGAGTGAAGTAGGGCTTGAAAAGAGATAGGGTGGATAGAGAGCAATTGAAGAGCTACATATTCTCCAGTGTGTGATAGAATGTCAGTGATGAGAAGAGTTGGGGAGAGGGAAGGAGTATGCATGCATTTCCAAGAGCTTCTGTTGGCCCTTTTGAGGGATAAATTAGGGCAGAAGAAATCCCACCCCCCATATTTTGCTCTGATGAGCTAGGACCATTAAAAAAAAAGCCGCACGGGGATATTTTTTCTTAAGCAAATCCATGGAAGCAAAAATGAAGCAAGAAATTAAGGTATGATTTGCTTTTCTTAAAAGGACAGTTTCACATAGTATAGTCCATCTTTCCCAGGGACAGAGCCCTTCGTGGATTGCCTAAGTGAGCTCTTATGATTATACCATATTGCATATGGCTCTAGGGCATGGACCCTTGTGTGCCAGTTTCAGCTTATTCAAGCTGGGGTTTCAATAACCTTGCCAAATGGCTTGTAAGTTTCAGCCTACTTAGACAGAGGCTCAGTCTGGAACTGACACAAATGTACAGGTTCTCAAGCGAATTCACTGAGCCCTGGGTCTGAAATGAGCTCACACTATCACATAACACATAACTTGATATAGCATCTGATAGTTTGAACTACGTAACAACAGTCACCTGATCCCAGCTAATAATCTGGGAGTGAGGATGGTTGAGAAAAAAAAAGTTATGGTCCTATTCCATGAAGTCAGTAGTATTTTCAGATGGTGTTATGAGAACTTTATTATATGTCACCTTTTCCTGAATGATCAGATGGCTCATTTTTAAACACATATCTTATAAAACAGGGTGGAGGGAAATCATAAGCGATGCACCCTCATTAAGTTTCCATTCATACGTTGCATCTGAGGACTTCCTCATTCATTTCAATATCTGCAACAGTTCTGTGCATGCTGTTGAAATGAAGGTGGAAAGCCTGCATGTTTTGGAGTTCTATGTATTCATTGGAGCTTCCATAGATCTTCAGTTTGGCTTATAAAATTCCACTCCCCATACCCTGATACTTACTGAACCTTGCCTGCTGCTCAGTCTGCATCTGTGTTAGAATTACTTTTAATATGTTTTCTTTAATAATATGTTTTTAACCCTTTTTTAAAGATTTTTTAAAGCTTTTAAAAATGTTTTTGTTGTTTTTTTAATGTATTTTAAGGTCTTTTTATGATGTTTTAAAGTGTTTTTAGCTTTTCTGTTTGCCTCTCTGGGCTCTGCTGGGAGGAAGGGCAGGATATAAATCAAATAATAAAATAAAAAATAAAAAAAATAAACAAACAAATGGCCTTCAGAGACTGATGCTCAGAAGTAGAGCATCCAATTTGCATGTAGAAAGTCCCAGGCTCAGTTCCTGTCATCTTCTAGTAGAGCTGGAAAGGGTTCTGATTGAAATCCTGGACAAACCTGCTGCCAGTCAGTGTAGACAATACTGAACTAGATGAACCATTGGTCTAAATTGGTATAACACAGTTTCATATGAAGATTTCACTGGGTGGACTGTCATCCTTGTGGGACAGTCACCAAGCATACTGCTCTAAACATCTTCATAGTAAAGGCTTAGAACAAGGATAGTATGATCCAAAGGGCATGTACGTATGATTGTAGGGATTCTGATATATGTGTCCTCTAAGGTGTGTGTGTTTTTGCTATAGATGCAGTTTAGAAATCTCTTAAAGAAGTTGCAGCATGGTTTGAAAAACAAGGATCAAACACAGAAATATGTATGTTGTTTTCTCCTGTGGTTGTAATGAATCAAAGATAAGAATAATTTAAAAGAAAAGTAAATTGCAATTTTTAAATAAAAAGTACTTCTTCACTTTATTAGTTCCTTCCAAAACAATCATGCTTGTCTGACATGTTTTGTATCATTTTAAAAAGCCATCCATATGAAACACTGGTTTGGACTGATCAGAAACATTTTATTCATGAACTTGGCCTTTGATTGCATGACATTTTTAGATAACCAAAGGCATTCAGCAAGTAGTCAAGAAGTACCTTGTGGCATTTAACAAAGATAAGTTTTCAAACTCTTAAGTAGCTATCCTGGAAACAACCTGGAGTACCCATTTCCTGCTATCAGCTGAATGATGCACCGATTTCAGGGAGACAGATCACAACATTTTACCACTTTAGGACAACTCCTAATCTGGATCTCTGGCTGTCTTTGTCTCTCCCTCTTTTAAAAAATCTTATCTTTATCTTAAATTTTTATTCTTGTAGAGCAAAGCCCTATTTCTGAATGTTCTGTTAAATGATTGCTACACACGAGTGCATTGCTGCCATCAACCAAGATGGCGGGAGAAGCTTCAGCCCCTTAGGGAAACCTCAGCCACCATCTTGATTGATGGCAAACCTGCGCACACAATGCATGCAGCGGAAAGGAACAGCAGAGAGAAAGGTAGGTGAAGTGGGGGAATGGCGGGTGGCTCTGAAGCTCCTGCCCTGCTATCTGTGGCAGGAATCCTGCCACGGATTGTGGAAGGGGAGCGCAGGGGCCCCGCAGGTTCCCAATCAGGCCCTGTATTTGCAAATGCCAGCCCTGGAAGTAGGTCTTCTCTTCTTAAGTTCAGTGGGGCTTACTTCCAAATAAGCAGGTATAAGATTGCAGCCTGAGTAGGTCCTTCATGGTGCTGCATAACTAAGCAGATATTAGGGATGAGGGAGAAATTAGATTTAGTTTGCATTTAAAACTGAGTCTATCAAATTTGCACTTTCTGAAACAACATAAGAACCGAACCTCAATGATCCTTTGAAATTCACACTGATCTGAATTTTGTAATGCAATATTTCAGCCAAACAATGTTTGCACACAATATATATTTGAGGGGAAAGTGCATATGAAAATAATTAAAAAAAAACCATGCAAAATGCATTCTATTAAGACAGTGGTTCCCATACTCTCCCCCCCCCCCCCAGACCACTTGAAAACTGCTGATGATCTTGGCGGAACACTTAATGATTTTTTGGTTTGTTGTAGCAATTCTAACATGCTGTGCTAGATGCTTTATTAGCTTTAATTGTATGTTTATTGCTTCTTTTATTTATTATATTGTATTGCATCACATTTTGAATTCTGTGGAATGCAAATTGTAAATCCACAGAATACAATATAAGAAATAAAAGAAGCAATAAACATTAACCTCCTGAATGAAGCTCAGGACCACAGGTGGTCCATGGACCACAGTCTGGGAACCACTGTATTAAGAGAAATTGCTTGCAAAAATGTGTACATTAGTCAAACTACATTGAAAATGTGTTTATTAGGAGAAATTTGCACTAAAATGCTGAAGAATTTTCATGAGCATTTTTTTAAAAAAAAATCTCAAATTGGTACAGAAATGTGGATAACTGAATTTAAGATTGGAAAAATGAGAAACTGAGGGCTTATCCAAACGGAGCGGGATAATCCACGGTTTCCATATTCGGTTTGTCATCTGATAGTCCTCACTTTGCCTTTTAGTTCGCTCTTTCCCAATTAAAAACAAAACGCTTTTTTGCACCCGCACACGCAGCGGTAAGACCCCTACATTCTTTTCGCTTTTTCCAAGCTCCGCCTCTAAAACATCCCCCTATCATGTTGATGTGTGTGCGTTGTTGCGTGAAACAGCATACGTTACATTGGAGTTAAGTTGCTCAAGAAACTTCTCAGATGCATTAGATCAGGTTAAGAGTCTTTTATTAAGACATTATGGCTTAAGGCTTTAAGATCCCCCCTCTAGGAGAGAAGTTCTTAGTTCAAAGATATTACACAGAAGACTCAGCTCAACACAGATAACTGCTAGAACTCTCCCAGTCTATCTTGATGCTGCCATGACAACGGCCTTGGCTATCCGTTCCCAGACTGGGCAAAGACATAACTTCTCTTAGCTACAGATTTCCACACTTTCAGACTTGATGGAAAAACACTCAGTGACAGTGTGGTTCAATGGTCAACATATCAACCAATTGGTCAGCCAAAAAATTACGTATGCTCCTCTCCCCCTTTGCAACGAAGCACAATATGGCTGTAAAGGAGTTCTCGCCTGGGAAGGAAAGGCTGCTGGTCGGTTTCACACCTGCCTTGTTTGTATTTGCGATATTACACTTAAACGAATGTATGCTTTTCTGCCTTTATTGATATTTAAGGAGATACACACGCTGGCAATTGCACTTATTTCTCCAAAAAAGCAAGAAACGTGTTACCCCCCTTCTCCCTTTCCTTCCCACAGAGAATGAAATTGACAAAGCTTTAAGAGCAGGCTTGAAACTGACCAGAAACCCTTTTCTGTTTGTATTTGCGATATTACACTTAAACGAATGTATGCGTTTCTGCCTTTATTGATATTTAAGGAGATACAAACGCTGGCAATTGCACTTATTTCTCCAAAAAAGCAAGAAACGTGTCACACACACCCTCCTTCTCCCTTGCCTTCCCACAGAGAAAGAAATTGACAAAGCTTTCAGGAGCAGGCTTGAAACCGACCAGAAGCCCTTTTCTAAGTTTGTATTTGCGATATTACACTTAAATGAATGTATGCTTTTCTGATTTGAAGCAAAAACCCCAGCAAGTAGAATGAAATTGACAAGGCTTTCGGAGGCAGGCTGAAACCGACCATCCCCCCTTTCTCGCTTGCTGTGCATTGCAGATCTCACCCAGAGCGGCCGCCCAGTTTGCAGGCTGGCAAAAAATAAGATGCATCTGCGCAGTAGTTGCACCCCCCCAACACCCCACTATTGCAATGATTGGTTCAATTGGTTCAATTGGCTTATTCTTGCACATGCGCAAAAGTGCAGATACGTGATTGGCTGGAATGAGGAGAAGGGGCAAGGAGAAACGCCCAAGAACCGCCCATCAGCTGTAAAGTCCGCGGTATTGAATCCTAACTCCTGAAGGCACAGCAGATGATTCCCGATTTTAAACAGCAAATCGCATTTTTGCCGGTATTGCAAGGAGCTGATTTAACCCGCGAAAATGCGTAACAGCGCGAGACGTCATTTGGACGACTGAAAAATAATGAACACACATAGCAGGCATGTCACACATTTTGCAGTCGTCTGGATGAGCCCTGAGAGAACCTAAATTGACAGATTCTTCCATCCCTAGCAGACATACAGTGATACTAGTGTTGCCAACTTTTTCCCCACTAGGCTCTTTTCCTGTGCCTTTAACAGCAGCTTATTTATTTATTTATTTATTTAATTTCATTTATATACTGCCCTAAGCCTGACGGCTCTCTGGGCGGTGTACATAAGAGATAAAAACAGCACAATATATAACTACAATAAATATAATAAAGTCAAAAACCAAAAACAAACAAATAACAACAAAAAGCAAACAGCATCATAATACAACACTAAAAAGTACAGTTAAAATACACTTTAAAAACAGATTAAAATACACTTTAAAATGCCTGGGAGAATAAAAAGGTTTTCACCTGACGCCGAAAGGATAGCAGCGTCGGCGCCAGGCGCACCTCATCGGGAAGACTGTTCCACAATTCGGGGGCCACCACTGAAAAGGCCCTAGATCTAGTCACCACCCTCCGAGCTTCTCGATGAGATGGCACTCGGAGGAGGGCCTTAGATGTTGAGCGCAGTGTACGGGTACGTTCATATTGGGAGAGGCGTTCCACCAGGTATTGTGGTCCCATGCCGTAAGGCTTTATAGGTCAAAACCAGCACTTTGAATCTAGCCCGGAAACAAATAGGGAGCCAGTGCAGACGAGCCAGAACAGGTGTTATATGAGCGGACCTTCTGGTCCACGTCAACAATCTGGCCGCTGCATTCTGGACTAGCTGTAGTTTCCGAATTATCTTCAAGGGCAGCCCAACGTAGAGCGCATTGCAGTAGTCCAATCTAGAAGTTACCAGAGCATGAACAACAGAGGTGAGGTCATCACCGTCCAGATAGGGACGTAGCTGGGCTACCAAACGAAGATGGTAGAAAGCATTCCGTGCCACTGGGGCCACCTGGGCCTCCAGTGACAAGGAAGGATCGAAAAGAACTCCCAAGCTACGAACCTGTTCCTTCAAGGGGAGTGTAACCCCATCGAGAACAGGATGAACATCCACCATCTGGGCAGGGGAAGCATTCGTCTCAGTCTTGTCTGGATTGAGCTTCAGTTTGTTCGCTCTCATCCAGTCCATTATCGCGGCCAGGCAACGGTTTAGTATGTTAACAGCCTCACCTGAGGAAGATGAAAAGGAGAAATAGAGTTGAGTGTCATCAGCATACTGATGACAATGCACCCCAAAACTCCTGATGACCGCACCCAGCGGCTTCATGTAGATGTTAAAGAGCATGGGGACAGTACCGATCCCTGTTGGACTCCACAATGGAGAGTCCAGGGTGTTGAGTAATGTTCCCCAAGCACTACCCTCTGGTGACGACCCACCAAGTAGGAGCGGAGCCACTGCCAGGCAGTACCCCCAACTCCATGAGTCTTCCCAGAAGGATACCATGGTCGATGGTATCAAAAGCAGCTGAGAGATCAAGGAGAATCAACAGGGTCACACTCCCCCTGTCCCTCTCCCGACAAAGGTCATCATACAGGGCGACCAAGGCTGTTTCGGTACCAAAACTGGGCCTAAAACCGGATTGAAATGGATCAAGATAATCAGTGTCATCCAAGAGCCCCTGGAACGGGCCAGCAACCACTCGCTCCAGCACCTTGCCCAGGAACGGAACATTCGCCACAGGTCTATAGTTGTTCAAATTATCTGGGTCCAAGGAGGCTTTCTTCAGGAGTGGTCTCACTACTGCCTCTTTTAGGCAGTCAGGGACCACTCCCTCTCTCAAAGAGGCATTTATCACCTCCTTGGCCCAGACGGCGGTTCCGGTCCTGCCAGCTTTCACCAGCCAAGAGGGGCAAGGGTCCAGCACAGACGTGGTTGCCCGCACCATTCCAAGGATCTTGTCAACATCCTCAAGCTGCACAGACTGAAATTCATCCAACAAATAAGGACAAGACCGTGCTCTGGACGCTTCATTAGGTCCAACTGCTATAATAGTGGAGTCTAAGTCCCGGCGAATGCATGCGATCTTATCTTGGAAGTGCCCAGCGAACTCGTCACAGCGGGCTACAGAGGAATCTATAATGTCCCGAGGGCCAGAGTGTAAAAGCCCTCGTACAATTTTAAAGAGCTCCGTTGGGCGGGAAAGTGATGACTTAATGGTGGCAGCAAAATAGCTCTTTTTTGCTGCCCTCACCGCTACTATGTATCGCTTAGAACAGGCACTTACCAAGGCATAATTGCATTCATCGGGAGTTCGCCTCCATCTACACTCAAGCCTCCTCCTCTCTTGCTTCATCGCTCTCAGCTCCAAGGTATACCTTTAGTCTGTAAAGATTAGATGGTGAAACTGACAATGCTTATTTCTATGTTGTGAAATGCTTCAGTTGCTGATTTCTACAGATCCAGCTGCTTTTAAAGGTACAAGAGCAGGCTGTCTATTTGTTGTTGTTTTTCTGGTCGGCAGGCAACTCTGTCTGATATTCATTATATTATGAGCAGTGCAGGGTATTAGAGTCACCTTCTTCCAGAAGCCAGGATAGGCAGGGCAGGCAGCAGTGAGGATCAGTCCCTGCACTCATTCCCAGATGGGAATACTTCCCACTGTTGTGGCTTGTTTTGGCTGCCCTCTGAGTCCTCCCAGGCAGTGGACAGTTCACAACAAGCTGCAAGGATCCAACAAAAACAAACACTTCCTTACAAAAAGGTCCTATATGAAAAGGCAGTTTGAGAACCATTGCACTGTTCCAAGCATGATGGTATTCAGGCTTCTTTGAAAATGAGACAGGTGCCAAGGATTCCAGAATGATTTATTATGGCTTTTATTGTGGGAAATGCATTCCCACATATGCTTGGGCTTGACTGCCAGAGTCCCTGGTTTGAGACTGCTAATATTAGGCAAGAAGATGTTGAAAGCTCCATTGGGACCCCACATGCTGCTGCAATAGCTGCTGTGAAAATACAATTTACATGGTGTTTAAGGATGTGCAAAAAGTGTACACATTATTTCAGCAGTCTCATCAAAATTTATTTTGCTCCCCCTTTTTGCACCTGAAACTTGCAGTATTTTGCTAACAACTTGGGGAGGATCTCCCCTCCCTCCTAGAATCTTACTAGTCCTATTGAAACTCTTTATTGTTTGGGACCCACCATATGGAGAATTTGCACACTACCAGGAGTGTAATGGCAAATTCAGAAGTGCAGGGCCCCTTCATGATAGTCACAACCATGCCCCTGCCATCCTTTTGTTTTGTTTTGCTGCAGGATTGAGAATGAAATCCTTGTTAATGCCTTCTTCCACAACAATAGACATCCCTAGGAGCCAATCAGCATGAAGGAAGAGAGTGAGCTACTGAGAAGAGTCTTCTCAGTGGCTGACTCACCTCCTTTCACTCTGATTGGTTCCAATCAGCAGAAAAGGACAAGGAAGCATGTTAGAAGGTTCTTCTCAGTGGCTAACACACTCCCCTTTCATGATTATTAGCTTGTAGGATGCTCCCCAAAAAAGGAAAGGGTCTAGAACCCCTGAGTCCCTGGATGACTACATCCCTGTACACCATCTCCAGTTATCACTGACAACAGTTGGCACGATGCTGTGCATGCAGCACTCTGGCTTAGATGATGGTAATATATAGAAGCTATCACATGGAAACTATTTTGGTACTTATATTCAGAATCACATGGAGGGGAAAGGGGACTGGTCTCACCCTCAACAACCACCCATTGCAGGTGTCCACACTCAGTGCATGAACATCAGGCATGAGACATGCCAGATACACAACACCATAGTCCTGTTCCGACTCCACACAGTTAGCACTAAGAATGGAGGAGAATTTGTGAATAGGGTTTTACCTCTTCCTAATGTGATCATTTTGGTCCACCAGTACAATAACAATAAAAATATAATGTTGCAGGACTATCTGAAGGATACCAATACCAAGACATCAAAAATGAGCTCATCTTTAGCTATACTTTTGTCAAGAAGTTTCATAGTGACTTGTCTCATATACTTGAATGTACTTAGCAGTAAGCATCAGACAGAGAATACAGACAAGATCCATTTTTGTGCTAAAGGACTTTGTTAAAAGTTGTTTATAGTGAAGGGCTAAGTTACAGATCATTAAATCGTGTGTGTGTGTGTGTGTGTGTGTGTGTGTGTGTGTGTGAGAGAGAGAGAGAGAGAGAGAGAGAGAGAGAGAGAGGTTATTCAAGCTAAGAGAAGTATCTTGTGATGCAGCCCCTGGAAGTTTTTTTTTTTTTTTAAAGATTGTGATTCTGGAAAGAAATCAGCTAAAATAACATTTTCCTTGCCGCATTGCATGTGTATCCAGGACAGCTTAATGCTCCTTGTTTTCCTGTGCCAGTACCCAGGCCATTATGTAGCCTTGAGTAACTAAATTATCTAAAGCTTACCTCATATGCTTCTGAAATGCTGTGCTGTACTCGTACCACAAATGGAATGTATAGCACTCTTGGTTCAAAACATTCAAGGAGCCCAGTGCTGACTGCAGCAAGGGGAAAGGTAAAATAAAAATGGCTGCTGCTATAGAGTTTGTGTGATTGCAGTGTGTAAATCCCCCATCAGCCTTAAAAATTATGGGGAATGCTGAGGATATCTGGAAAAGGTTCAAACAGCAATTTGAACTGTGAATCAAAGCCACAGGGGCTAGTAAAATGGAAGATGAGCAAGCAAATGACAGTGTTTTTGTCAGTTGGGCCAGTACATTGGAGAGAAACCACACATTTCAGGCTGATGATTAGGATGGAGAAAAGAAAATATGTAAAGGAAACATTGGAAGGTCATTGCATCTTAGATTTTTGTCTCTGTGTGTGCTTTTTAATTTGAACTATGCATCGCTATTAGCTTTGGAGTTCAATAGTCAAATAGCAGTGTTTGGCACTTGGGGACAGATTTATTCACTTTTTAAAAAAGGAAATGTTCAAATATGTTTTTCTGCTATGCCACACATGTTTTTCTGCTATGCCTAATTCATGTTGTGCCCTTCTTAGCCAATATGCCAGTAAAGAAAGAGTTGACTTGGACGTAACTCTCTCTCTCTCCTTAATTTACCAACAAAACATAAAACAAAACAAGTAGACTGTGGACTAGCCCACTGTATTGGACTTAGTGTGAAGAGAGCTGAATTCAACTTGCTTTTAAGGTGGGGTTGGACTGGAGTTTTGTGGCCTACTGCCGAATAAGACACAGACACCAATCATTGGGTTAAATCATGGGCCACTTTATTAAACAGAATCCAATTAGAATAATGAACCTGCAGAGGGGAAATTAAGTGCGGGAGCATCCTGATGAGCCAGGCAAAGCCTGCTTGCAGCTAAAGGGCAACCAAACCCTGTCTGAGCCAGAGGCTGCCCTGTGCCAGACCCCAGCCCAGGCCACACCCTGAAGATATGTAGGGGGTCCAACCCGCGTCACCACCCCTCGGAGCCCTGAAACTCCAAGCGGATGAGATACGTTGGCCCCAAAGGCGGCCTGTATTCTGCCCCCGGGCCGTATAGCCCTGAGCTGCAGGCCTCTGGACCGCCTATCACCCCCAAAGGTGCCTAAAGGTGTCACCTAGCTGCCCTTCCCCTTTTAACCTTTTCCCTCACTTCTTTGCCCAAGTGACCTTCAACATATTAAAGCCAAACAGACCAATCAGCCTATTAACCCCCAAAGGCACCCATGCTAACCCTTGACCATTCCCCACTAACCACAGTGTGGAGCAGGCAAAAGAAACCTGCCAGCAAAGTGAGGCAAGCAGGCCAAAAATTCCTAGTCGGCTCTGTAGCGACCAAATGAATCACACTGCAGCAGAGGGTGGGTCGGGTGCTGCGAAATTCAAAGGAGGGCAAGAAGCTGGTGGCACTGGTTTAAATACCCTTGGCCACCCTGCTCCCTTGCAGCATGCTGTGTTGGCGCATCGGCGCCCCGTGCACCCCCCAAGATGATGCCTTGGGTTTCAGCTGTGGCCGCAAAACTCACCCCGCAGCCCGGTAAGTCCCAGGCATGGAGCGGGATTCTTATAAAAAAGAAAAGGAGCCAAGCTCACCAGGACCATAATTCACAGAGATCTGCATACTCAGTGGAACCTCAATCAGTTTTACTCTCATGTCAGATTGCCTCCTCCTCCTCACAGTATACCACATAAAGTATCCAAATTTCAAATGCAGTTTTTAGTACTACAACTCACTCTTAGGTAAAACAAAGATGTAGAAAGCACCAGTGGGTGCTTGCAAGTACAGTCCTCACCTATAGAGGCCCATGTGCTTGGTGAGGATGGCGTTGTTTGATTTTGTTTGTGGGACTTCTGTTTTGTCCCCCCCCTTCACTAATTGCTGTGGAGGTCAGGCCTAGTTTCTCTGACTTTAACTCTCTGAATTTAAAAACCTGAACAGCTTGGCCTGGGTATGTTAAATTCTATATGTAAATTATAAAAGGTATGATGGCCATTTCCAGAGCTTGTTGAGTGTACATATTCGGTCAAGTGTTGGTGTTTTAATGGTTGCAGGGTTTATCCTCCTCCTTCCACATACTACCATCTTCGGCTTGCTTGCTGGCAGGCTTCCCAGAGGCATCTGGGCCGCCTCAGTGGGAAACAGGATGCTGGACTATAGTCCTCTGGTATGAACCAACAGGGCTCTTCTTGTGTTGCATTCTTATGTGACCCTGTTACAGTGAGAGAGAATTGTGTCTCTGCAACTTCAATGTAGTATATATACAGACAGAGAGTCCCTCTTGGCAGTGATTGCAAAGAAACTTCCTTTATTATTGCAGGCATTGAAAGAAGAAAAGTGATTCAGTATTGAGACTTTGTGGTTTTCCAAGTAATGTTGTGTATTTCTGTACACTCTTACATGAAGCGCTGACATCAACACATTGCATTAATAATATAAATATGCATTGTTGTTTTAATTGCTTCTAAGTCTGCTGCCATATTTCCTGCTTAAATCCTGGGGAAGAATAAGGGTAGATAATAGAAGCCCATACTGGCCAGTTCAGATGTAACAATCTCAGTCCAATAAACTAGCAGTATAGCTGGTTTCACCATAGTTTCCAGTTCAGATGAGGTTTAAGAAATGAAGATTGTTTGCTGAAACTGGGCATGTGAAGGGGAGGAGCAAAGTCCACACCTGACTAGTCAGTCTGGGCTTCTTCTATCTGAACCTAGCCTTTGTGTGCCCGGTGCCAAATAATATAAGCAAAATAAACTAATAATAATATACTCTGTCCCTCAGGTTCTCCATATGTAAAAGCAGCATAATGGCTTTTCTATACTGTTCAGCAGAACTATGTAAATGAATATTAAAAACAATTCAGTAACAACAACTTATTGCAGCAGGGAGGGATCTGTGGATGAAAAATATTTTGCCATTGTTCAGAATCTTCACATGTAAAGAGATGCCTCTTGAGCATTGCTGGAAATGTGGCGCATTTGCAGTCATGTGTGAGTTTTTAGTTGCAAGCAATAACCTATGGGCCTATGATTACATGCAACCAGAAATCACAGAATTGCATTTGTAGGGTTTGACTGAAAGCTTTATGAAAACATTGTGGTGAGAACTGACCCTACAGATGGCACAAAGATGTATTCAAGACACCCCAGGGAGATGTTCAATATGCTGCTGCACCTTAAATTTATAAAGAAATAAGGCATGGCTGTCAAAATATGACAATGAACAGAATTATTCATATATAGGGAAACACCCTTTGTAACATCAGATATAGGCTTCCATTCCAAGAGATACTTACATTGTTTTTTTGTATTTTCCCATGTCTGTGAAACAATGAACCATTTTATGCATCTTCAAATGCTGATATTTTGGGACTCTTAAAAATATCCCATCCACTGTCTCCTAATGCAGTGAGGCCATATTCTGAGAAGGAGAGCCCAGATGTGATGTTTCTGTATGGTAAAAATAGCAATAAGGAGCAACAGACATCCTTAAGGCTCCAAAAGAGAAAGTCACACATGCACTATATATTATTGCAATTACATAGTCACACATCTTGGAACTCTCATTTGAGTTAAAAATGGGTATTCAAATTACAATGCAGCATTAACCATATTCACAAAGTATTTATCTCCCCCCACCACTAAAATAAAGTTAAAGACAGAAAGGGCGTCCAGTGTCACTTCCAAAAGTGGCCATAAACTTTGATTTCAAGAATCTGAGCAAGAGCATTGAAAAGCAATGTTTTTAAACAAGTACTAGAGTGTATGATGGGAATGCCAGTGCCAAATTCTTTGGCAAATTTGATGCATTGCTTGGGGTTTGGCAGATTGTCCTGTACGCATAAAGCTCCAAGCTGTTCTACTGCCAGTATATTATTTGGCAGGTGTTCTTCTTGAGAATGTCGTGAATCTCTTTTCCCCTTGAAAATATGCCAAAACCTAGACAAGAGTCCCTCAGATTAATGCACATATTAATGAGTCAATAACCTAACCAGAAAACATGCAAAACCTAAAGCTATTTGAATCTCAAGATGAAAATTATCTTTAACTCTGTGGGATAATTTCAAACTGGATTTTGGTGTCTCTTCCCCTCACACTCCTTCCTGCAAACCACATGATACTAATAACAATCATGGATTATTTCACCAAAATCCTTCAGGTAATGACACTTGAAGTTATTTGAAGTGTGGGCAGGTTCAATTAATTTTGTTATGTACACCAGGGTATTAAGGACTGACATAATAGGCAAAAGTATTAGTGCGTCATAGCAAATATGTTTAAAAATAATAAAATAATTATAATTATTGTTATTATTGTCGCTTTCCTTGCAAATGCGACCCAAAGTGACTTACAAAAATCATATTAATTTCACCAGAACTTACTTATAAGGAAATATTGTTAGTATCATGTTGCACAGCTATTACCCAGGTAGTTGCACACCCGTTTACCAGACAGTATGTTCCCAGGGCAGCTTGCAATATAAATCAATGGAAGCCTGCCAATTCAAATGCGTATGTGCTCCCAAGGCACAACAAACCCCAAACCATCTATCTATGATAACTTTGTCAACATTTCCTCTCCCGTTCCCTAATTTTTTGAGCTGCCTATATATTTGAAGTGGCTTTTGCTGTTGCATAATAGCCACAATGCACAGAAGTCAACTGCATGCATGTAAGAGCACAAGCACATACAAGGTTCTTTGTTTGAACAGTTGAACAGTTGAACTCAGGATCACCCCATGACATTGACTGGTAGTAGAATCAGGATAGACAACTGAAAGTGCATTCACTCAGTGCATAACTAATGCATAGAATTTTACTGCCACAAGATGTAATGATGGCCACTAGCTTAGCTAGATTTAAATGTAGATAGACAAATTCATGGCTGGTGGGTTTATCCCCATGGATGTTAGGCCATGATGGGCATATTGAACCACCTAAAAGGCACTCTGCTTCTGAATATCATGGCAACAGCACTGGAGAGCAACAGTGGAAGAAAGTCATTGCCTTCATGCCCTGTTTGTGAGCTTTCCAGAAGCATATGGTTGGCCACTGGGGAAAACAGGATGCTGGATTTGATGGACTTTTGATTTGATTACGTTTTTATATGTTCTTAAGGATTGTTTAACATTTCTACAGAAGTAGGATCTGTGACAACACGATCAAATCTCTTCTTGCATTCATGTGATGGTTTTTAAAGCATGTTTTGTGGTTTGTTTACTATATTTTTGCTAGCCCTTTCTTCATGGAGAAAGTGCAGCTTACCCCATCATATTACTCTCAGAATAACCCTGTGAGGTAAATTAGGCTTACAGATGGTGGCTTGTCCAAGGCCACCTAGGAAGTTCATGGCTGAGCAAGCACAAATCCACATCTCTCCGTTCTATATCTAGGGTTTGAAGTTCTGTAGCAAAAAGGGTGCCCTCACCACCTGCAATGTGGAAGATGGCTACTGGGCAAAATCTTTTTTTAGTGGCAGCACTTCAGTGATGGAAGAGGTGCCTGGCATCTATTTCCTTGTCATATTGGTGGCATGTGAAGACCTTATTTTCCCAGGACTTTTAATTTCAGTTTGTTTTATCTTTTCTCTGCTGAGGGCTTTTATGTCATCTTTAAATTCTGTTACAGCTATATTTGTATGGGTTTATATATATATAAGACAGTTTTGAAAGCAACAAACAGAACTTCACTCAAGCTTGCTCTGGATCCCTATAAGGATTCCGTTAATCACCTAATATATATATATATAAACGTAATTGTGATTAACCAGAGGTTTTTATTATCTTAACAAAACGTTTCAGCTTCCGCCTTCATCAGCTGCCAACATACAAATGCTGTTACCAAGGTGGCAGTTATAGAGCTTTGAGGATGGAATGCTCAGAGGGTCTTCATTTGCAGAAGCTAAGTAGTGGTGGTACTGTCCTCCAGGTTCAGGCCATGTGGTGCCAATGTGTCCAGAGAGTATATTCAAAAGTTCTCCCTTTTGGTCAATGCTGCTGGATCTGCTGGCATCTCTATTGCTGTAATGTAATGTAATGTAATGCAAAAGACCTGGATGTCATATCCAATATGTAGGAAAGACCACAACTGACCTACGCACGCGCTTCTGGAACCACAAGTCGGCAATCTTGACAAAAAAAGCGGAGCAACCAGTTGCAAAGCATTTTAACATCGAGGGTCACAGCCTGTTGGACTTTTCCATTACAGCGATAGAGTTGCCAGCAGATCCAGCAGCATTGACCAAAAGGGAGAACTTTTGGATTTACTCTCTGGACACATTGGTACCACATGGCCTGAACCTGGAGGACAGTACCACCACTACTTAGCTTCTGCAAATGAAGCCCCTCTGAGCATTCCATCCTCAAAGCTCTATAACCACCACCTTGGTAACAGCATTTGTATGTTGGAAGCTGACGAAGGCGGAAGCTGAAACGTTTTGTTAATATAATAAAAACCTCTGTTTGGTTAATCACAATTATGTTTATATATATATATATATATATATATATATATATATATATATATATATATATATATATACACATACCAATTTTGTTGCATTTTGAATTATATTTAAAAATTATTTTGTAAGCCAACCTGTGAACTTGTTTGAAGAACTGGGGGAACGTTACTGATATAAATGAATAAAAATGTCAAGGAAAAAAATAGGTGTATGAGGAGCTGAGGGTCACAGCCATCATGTTTAGGAAAGGGATACAAGAAGGCTAACTTTAAACAGATGCAAGTCAGAAGATTAGAAAAATGTAGAGTCTGGCATATGAACAACCTTCCAGGGAAAATGGATGCTTTAAGCAACCTATAACGAAGGCAAAACTCCGGTGTGGATCATAGTTGTTTCAAAGTTAAAAATGTATAGGATAGTTTGCTATGCTGCCATTATAAAGAAGTTCCTTGGTCAGAATGAGGCCATTTGAAAAGACAACAAACAGACTGTGGTCTTGGGAAACAAATTTGACAAGTTTAAGCAGGTGAAAAATCGTAAGAGAGGTACAAGGGCTAAAGCAAAGAGAGAACAGCCTTTTGGCAACATAGCCATTGGCCGTGATAAGAAACAGTGATGTAAAAATAAAAGCCACCTCATTCATATTCAGTCATCACACCAAGTGGAAACATTTTACCAAAAAATGGTAAACATCTGCTAACAGGCCTGGTAAATGCTACAAAGTAAACGAGCAGTTAGTTGTGTGTAGATTATATACCAGGAGGGAAAATGAACTTCATGACTTATGTTGTTGGAGTTTTTTTAACCTAATAAAGTAACCAGAGTGTGAAAATAGGGTGGCTTAATGTCTCCCACCCTATTTCTGAGGGCATTTGTCTCCCATGAAAGTGGGAGGATATTTGGCAAATGTTTTGGGGGACAAAATACCTTTTGGGTGGATCTTAACTTAAATAAGATGTAGCATCATTCAGGGGCATATTTGCCTCACCCAACAAAATGCTGGAAAAGTATGGAAGCCTCCTTTGCCCTGATCCTACACACACATGTATGCAGCAGTCATGAGTGGCTCAGCCTGGGGTAGCCATAGTCTGGGGTCTGTGTGCCAACTTCTCTCTGTGTCAAGCCCACACTGTGCATGCCATTGGCACATGCTTAAATAATTTTTGCTCCAATTTTGGCATGCCACTGGGAACAAGCTTTGACATGTTGGCTTGTACATGACAAGCCTAGAGTAGGCTAACAGCAGGAAGAAGTTTTTATAGACTAATTTTCCCCATGGTTGTGACAGATTGAGCTGATCCTGAGAATGGCCTCTAGTGTCCAAACATAGATGTGATATATTCATAAATAGCATCTCCCACATTTTTTAAAAAAATGTTACTAATAACCTTGGGTCTGATTCAAATTGGGATCACAGTACCTTTTGGATTGGGTCTAATCCTCCTAACTAAAAATCACCTGCCCTGGAAGCTATGTGGCAAAAAATAGACAAAGTCTGCCACTCTTTGGCAACATTTTACAGTAGATTTCCCTGGCCACTTGAAGCAGCCAGAAGCCGCTGCAGTTAGCTGGGCAGTAGCAATTGGCAGGGCAATGCAGGTGGGCTGCATTGCTCTCCCGGCTTTCCAACACAATGGGTCGCTCTCACTTACCAAGTGAGGAGGTGTCAGGCATGGGGAGCTTGGGGCAGTGCGTTGTTTGTCAGTAGAAGTGTCAGACTGGCTCCACCACCATGTGCTACACCACACTGAGCTCCCCTTGCCACATTTGGAACATTGCAACGCCATGTCATTGTATGGTTCCAGATGCATTAACTGCTATATCATGATGCGGCATCCTGCTTGGGGTGAGAAAATGGTGGCCCCACTGGGAAGAAGCTTCTGATTAAAGTTGTAGGGAAACTTCTGCTAAAAAGGATTTTGTTCTGAGTAAATATTAAGGAAGGATCTTGTATTTCAGACTAGGCATTGCAAGAAAATATAGTGCTACATTAAGTGTTATGTGGAGCCACAGTTTTAATACCATTCCCAACTGATTGTGGGATTCAGCAGAACTAAAGGCCGTTAGCGCAGAAACAGCAGAAGAACCCTGATGCGATCATACATACATTGACATTAAGGTTGCTTTTTGCAATATTACATAAATGCACTTTTGTAGCGGGAGACACTTGGAGAAACTGAAGGAACTTTGCATGTGGTAAAAGTCTTATGCGCAGCAGGCTCTACAAAATTCAGAATTTAAAAATTGAAAGAACAGAGGATATAATGGATAGGTTCCACTTTGGAAGCAAGTCAAACTAATTAGGAATTCCAAAATCTGGGGAAATATTTGCATATATTTTAAGTCAGCATTTTTTGTATTAGTTTGTTGCATTATTTTATCCATTATGAAATACTTTGTGAAACTGTGCTGTATAACTGAGCATTTATGTTTAATTTGTCACACAGTTGTTAATGATCAGAACTTTAATACCAGGATGTCTAATGAGAGAACTGGTGACATCTCTGGTAACCTCCAATGTTCTTGTCTGTAGCCACAGCTAAGATTCATGCTGCACAGAAAGTTTAAAAATGAAGTCACTGCTGTTTTGAATTACTGCAGAACTTTTAATTCTTCCAGCTGTTCCTGCTCAGCAACAGTTCCGACATTCAGCATTGACAACATATCGTCATCAAGAGAAATCAGAGAGCAAAAGCAAAGAGTGCTGAAATGAACACTTAAAACTGCTCTCATTTGTACAGTTTGACATCAGCAAAATGCTAAATGTAAACAGGACCAGAATGGTTAAACTAAACTAAACAATCAAGCCATTTCAGAAAAAGCTATTTTATTTTAGCCACAATTTTGAATGAAAATCCCCAATGGAGCTATCATTTAACATACAAGAATAACTCTAGGAATAGGCTGGTTAAAAGCACTTTCCACTTCACAATATTCAACATACTATCATTTTGATGTCTGATTGTGACTTATTCGTAATTTATTTAAAACTATTTATATGCCAGCCATTATTTGAAAATATTAAGGTGGTTTACAACCAGATAAAATGCACATCCATTAATAATAAATGACAGCAGTATCCATAACTAGCTGAAGTGTAGCGGATCATACTAATGGGCCCAAAGGCCTGAGTAAATAAGTAAGTTTTCAACAAGAGCTGAAAGCACATTACTGTTGGCACTTGTTGAATCTTTGAGGGGAGGTGATGCCATTGGGTGGATGTTGCAAGAGTGGAGGCCTTCCCCCTGTTTACCACAAAATGAATGTCTTCAAGCTGCAATGTAACTAAGAGGACATCAATCACAGATCTCTGTAATCAGGCAGGTCTTTATGGGACAAGGCATTCCCTCAGGTAGCCTGATCCTGAGCTGTCTAGGGCTTGGACATCATCAGTAAAACCTTAAACCTGGCCCAGTAACAATTTCACAGCCAGTGCAATTCTTTCAAAAAGTGGTGTTATATGTTCATGGAAGGCAGCACCACTTAACAACCTAGATGTGGCATTCTGCACTAGCTGCAACGTCCAGATCAATGTTAAGGGCAACCTCACAAAGAGCACATTGCAGTTAACTACACTTGAGGTTACTAATGCATAGGTTGCTGCAGCTTGGCTACCCCTGTCCAGGAACACTTATAGCTAGCATGCCAGTCTAAGAAAGTACACAATGTTCCTAGACACGTTTTTTCTTCACTTCAGCAGCAGATTGAGAAGTGGAAAACAGAGGTAAGAGGCAGGAAGAAACCACTGCCATTGAATTTAAGTGAGAGGAACCTCTGTGAGCGTTAAGCTCTCACAGTACAGAACCCCCCCCAATGCAGCTAGAGCATGAAATTGTGACCAGTGGGGGAGATGGAAACTTTAATTTTAATTTTGCTCATTGCCCTGGACTAGTACTACATTGAGGGCATTGTGTGGAATTTAAATGGCAGCTCCATTGAAGTGCTATTGTTGCCCACTGTTGCCAGGTAAGCCCATGACACTAGGAGAGCACAACTAGGAAAGTGCCCACCCCAGGGCATTTTTCTGACACTTACCTCAAACCTGCAACTGGTCCTATTTATACTATGTTATATTAGGCTACTTCCACTGGAGAAAAAGTCGTGTAAATATGGGGAAAATATGTTCTTCCACTGGATTGGAATCAGTCATTTTGGGTCCATGGGCACATCTGCAAACTGGAGAAACAACATGAGCACCAAATGCATCTAAAAGTCTCCACTCCCAAGCTGTAACCCCCCCCCCCATTTCCCACACACACAATTAGGCTTGAAAAAAGCCTTCTATTGGTTAACAAAAACTTCTTTCAGAGGATGAGATGGGGGATTGGACCTTGTGGGTGCCAGGGAAAGCCTCTGAGGGTACATGTGCATCCACAGGTGCCACCTAGGTGACCCATGGATTGCAGCATAATAAAGTCTTAATCACAAAGCAAACCTTTATAATTTGTGAAGCAAAATGATACAGTGGATCCTAGGCTGTATAACACACACCATACCTTTAAAGGACATTTAAAGCACATGGTCCCCCTAAGAATTCTGGGAACTGAAGTCTGTTAAGGGTGCTGGGTATTGTAGCTCTGTGAGAGGTAAACAGATCCCAGGTTTCTTTGGGGAAACCATGTACTTTAAGTGCATGGCTGTTTACGGAGCCCTAATCTAGTTGTCTATGATTATAGCAATCACCTATTGTGGACAAATAAATAACAATGAAAGTCACTCCTGAAAAGCTTGTTAACAAATTTAGTTCTCAGAGAATATGTTCACCAGAAATGTCAGAAATGGTTGCCTAACCTACTATGGGCCAAAATTACACAGAATGGATTGATTTTGTTAGACCTTATTCCAGTCTGCATCTGTGTTGGAATTGTTTTTAAAATGTTTTAAATATGCTTTTAAATATTTTTTTTAAAAGATATTTTGTTTTTAAGATATTTTTAAGATCCTTTGTTTTAAAGATGTTTTTAGTGTTTTATCATTTGTTTGCTGCCCTGGGCTCCTTCTGGGAGGAAGGATGGGATATAAATTTAATAACAACAACAATAACAATAATACAACAGATGATACAAAAGCATATATTTGTCCTCCTGCACATTTAGGCTCAGTGGAGAGTCAAAGCATAGATGCTCTGACTGCTGCTTGCAGCTATTCTATTTCCCAATGAAGCCTATTGGAATTATGCAATTGACTTCAGTGGGAACAGTGTTAGGGATATTAATTGTACACAAATGGCATTTTGCAAACATATAGCCTGAGAAATGACTCAGCTGGCAGAGCAGTGTTATTACCAGCAACAATAGAAATCTGTGGGTGTGGAGAATTGACAAATGCAAAGGATTTAGGGGGTCCCTACAGATTTTTTGTGCAATTTACTATTTCCTCAAGATTCTAATAATTCATTTTGTTTTCAAATGAAATGTCTAGCCCTTCTGGTCACAAAACCAGCCTCCTATGCTTCAAAATGTAAACTAACTCGTATGCAGTTTTGTTTTTTGTTTTTTTACTTGATGTGCATTTATGAATATGATTGGCCTTTAAGAGGTCTGGTTGAATGGCTGGCTAAGTGATGGTAAGATTTGGTGCAATTTAACATGTTAGCATTGTTAGAAGAAAACACACTGAAGGAAATCAAAATTGGGGCTAATTTTAACATACTTCTACATGTTAGAGATGAAGGCTTTTTTGTATGACCACTTAACAGGGTTGGTAACCTGCATAGAGGCAGAGAGTCAAACTGCAAGTTTAGCAGGGATCAGGAAGCATCTCAGCCTTTCCTGAGCAATTAGGCTACAATCAGCAGTCAGATAAAGCCAAAATGGATGCTATTGGCTCCCCAGGTCACCTGATCCCTACTGGGTTAAAGGTTGAATTACACATTCTGGCCATTTGTAGTGGTGGTGCTTTAATGCTACAGAAATCAGGCCAAGGGGTTCATTATTTATTTCACATATATATCTTTCCTATATGGAGCTCAATCAGCTGGTATAGCACAGTGGGGAGGAGAGCCTGGCTCCAGAGTCTGTGAGTTCAAATCCCCACTTGTGTCTCCTGGGTGTCAAGGGCCAGCTAAACAATGGCTCAGGGGTTACGTGCCCTGCCACCTGTGCAGCTGTGGGCAAGCTGCATAGTCCCAAGGAGCCCAATTGCCCCCCAGCTGGCAGTTATGGACAAGGAAGGGGCTGGTTTGTGCAGCTATGGCAAGCTGAGCAGGCCCTAGCCAGCTGGGGAGGACTAGCCTCAGAGGGAGGCAATGGTAAACCCCCTCTGAATACCGCTTACCATGAAAACCCTATTCATAGGGTTGCCATAAGTTGGGATCAACTTGAAGGCAGTCCATGTTCATGTTCATATGGAGCTCATAGTGACATACAAAATTCACTACATTTTATGCTCACAGTAACCCTGTGAGGTAGGTTAGGCAAACAGATAATGGGGATTTGAATTTAGGTCTCCTCATGCCTAGTTTGACATGCTACCTAGTACAACACACTGGCACAGGTTCTCTCTGCTTGCAAAATGTCACAGTAGGAGTAAGATGACTGGGTTGAGACAAGGTGTGGATTACAACACTTTATGGTGTATACTGTCCAACATTTCACAGATGAACATATGGACCCTCTTTTAGCCACTGGTGGCTGGTGACTCCATGTCAGTGGGGCAATGGAATCTGCTCTGGGTTTTAGTCCAAACTTTCAAAGAGCTGTCCAAGGTACTAATGTGCACTCCACATTACTACAGGCTTCTTTTGGCCTGATGTTTCTAAACTGTAATTCTCCTATAGTTAAAAATGAATTTAGCCACTGCAGGCTATGAAATGACAGACTGCGTACTACATGGTGCCTCATTGTTCATGTGCTTGCACTTATATCAGTAGTGGCCAGTGTAGCGGGGCAGAGCCCTGTAGCCACCATCTTGACACTGCAGCTTATCCAGATGGTGTTGGGGCAGGACGAGGTTGGGGCTGCATAGACACACAGGCAGGCGCACCGGATTGGCTCTGCTGGCATGTCCACACAGCCTAGCCCTCTCACTGTCCTTCCCACCTCGGCATCATGGAGGTAAACTGTAGAGATGTTGGTGCTGGAGTGGCTCTACTTCTGTTTTGTAGCACTGTGCAGGAATATAGAATAAAACAGATACTATTATGTGCCATTAGGGATATCTATCATATTCTCCACATAGTTTTTTTTAGTCAAGCCATTCTAATTGGCGGCAGCATCATGACTTATTTATGATGAAGGTGTTGGTCCCGTTTCAAAAAGCAGATGCTTTTTAATTTTCATTTCTTTTATATTAAGGAAAAACCAAATTAAATATGGGAATGGAAGGGAGAGACCGAAGTGCAGCCATATCCCATTTAGTTATGGGTGAATCAGTTATTTACAATCTATGTCATTTTCACATGCGTAATTCTGTTCTGTCCTATTTCCACATACCTGTTTTTGTTTTGTTTTGTATATAGATAGATATGCACATTCATATCTATCTATCTCTGTATCTCTCTCTCTCTCTCTGTGTACGTATGTATGTATGTATATGCATATCTGTATATGTATAAGTATGTATGTATTTTTCAGTTATTTAAACTGCTGAGAACTGTGCTTAACATTTGGAACAGTGAAAAATCTGATGAATAGTTAAGTTGCAATTTGAACATTAGTTCTGGAAGTGTGCATCAGGTCAGCGTGTATTACAATTTCCACTCCAAATTAAATTCCGCAAATGTCCCTAATCCCATTAACTTTAGTTTTGCCCTGACTCTTGGCTAGGAAAAAAAAGAGTGAATTTGCTTTTCAAAGAGTGCTGCACCAAATTTTCACGAGGTTTGTTTTTCACTGTGAAGGGGTGCCATTTTGAAGTCATGTGAAAAGATGTCTGGAAAACCTCCTTAGCAGAAAGGAAGAATGAAAATACATCTGTTGCTGAAGCAACCAGATGCTTAGTCACATTTGGGTGTGTATCCAAATATACCTTATTGCCTGATCATCTCATCCAGTAGCAATGCTGTAATCACATCTGCATGAACATCCCAATTCAAAAGAATGCAGGCCAAGTTGCCTCAGCAATGATAATACATTTCCTCCCCCACCGCCAGCATTCATTCCTTGAGGACATGTTTTGCATCCTTTTGTAAAACAGTGCCAATATGCTAAAAAAAGTAGAGGGCAAAAATATTTGCTAAATGCGTGTTCCTCCACCTTGTTTTAATGTTTCCTTTTAGTGTTCCCCCACCTGTAAGTGCTTTGCCTTCATCATCCAGCAACCATTTACAAAATCAGGTCTTCCCAATTGGTCTGAAGCCTTAGCACATCCTTTTTTGTAAATTATGATGTTGCTAGACACTACAGTTCCCTGTGCACACATTCCTGAGAGTAATGGCTCATTCCTAAGAATTTTTACTCACACAAGTAATGCAATAGGACCTAATGAATTCAAGGAAGCTCCCAGGTAGGAGGGATTAAGATGGCAGCCTAAATTGCACTGAGTTAAGAGGGTTATACTACAAGTCTCAAATATTTTGTTGGAACAGTTGACTGGTATCCTCAAACTAGCAATCTGCCCTTTTGAGACATCATTACCCATTTCAGTACATTTTCCCCAAAGCGGCAGAGCCCTTTGCTGCCATTTTCTTTTGCAGTGGATAACATTGTTTTTAATATGTTAAGTCAGTCTGGTTTGCTGTTAAGTTGTTTTCATTAGATTTTATATTCTGCACCAGCAAGTTGCACGAGTGTTAAAATAAGAGAAGAAAATTGCAACCAGTAAAGAGTATTAGGAGGGTATGACAAGCAGATGAAACAGTGACTGAGCATGCAAATCATGTTGCTCCCCCTGCTCCTTTTTTTCAACAATATATACTCCACTGCTTGCATTTCCCCAAAGATGCCAGTTCAGCTACATTTGGTTGAAGTCTGTGCTATCTTTCTATAAGGCTCTGCAACAAATGATTTAGGTGAAAATAACTCTAATAGCATCACTTCATACCACCCAGCAATTGAATTATTGTCAATCTCATCCTATCTCCTTGACACACACACAAAAAATCTGAAGTGTTTCTTCCAGCTGATGTTTTGTAGCTGAATAATAAATAAAAGGGTGCTGTACAAGCTCAGCATAATGTGATTGCATCTTCTTTGTTCTTGTCAATCAGTTTTAACAAAAGTTAGAAAGTCCTGGATGTCATGATGAGACTCTTCAGAGTGGATGATTTGGAATTTTTTTGTACAATCGCTGTGAGTATAAAAGTTCCCTTTTTAATAGGATAGTTTAAGTAAAGCTTTCAGGAACTTGATAAAACTTTTGACTTGCTTGCTACTAAAGCACACAATAAAGCACGCATGAATTGTCAAGAAATCAAAGGCTTGCTTTTTAAAAATTCCTATTTTGATATGAACACACACAGGCCTTTTTAAAAGATAGCTCCAAGGTAGCTTTTCTGTCCCTGTTCAGATCATGAATTTAATTAATTCAGTGTAGAGATGTCATAAATTTTTAACCCTAGAATCACATTTTAAAAATAATCATCTAATCATTAGTGTCTTTTTCATTCAATTTCATTTTTCTTGTAAAGTTTTAAATAAAGTTCTTTTATATTCTGGAAATATAGAAATTTCCCTTCTCTTTTTACAGCATCCCTAATTAAGAAGCTGCAAATTATTTACCATAGCTTTGAAATTAAGAAAAGAGAGAGTGAAGCCCTTTTAAAAAGTGTAGTTCTGATTTCAAGAAGCCGCAGCCGTGTGTGTTTAATTTCTCTTTAGGCATACAGCTGTACAGCCCTTGTATAATGGAAGATTTGAGACAAAATGGTCCCCCACCACCTTACCTCCGTGTAATGCAATTTAGCTTCATTAAATTACTGGAGGGCCAGTTACTTAAGCTGAATATTGATTTTCAGTCTGGGCCATGTTTAACATAATTCTGCACAGGCAATGGCTAATTCTGCATTTGGGTCTCACATCCTAACGAAATTACAAGACAGAAACTGACCACAGACAAGCTGTCTACAGTAAGGTGTCATAGTCCAGGGCAACTGATCAGAACAGTATACCTTTTAACCCTTTCCTAGCAGAACATATCACGGCACATTTCAAAGGCCAGCATTGACAAATCTCTTGTTTCTTCAATGAAACTGCCGTCTTTTATCCAGGGATGTGTAGCCTGGAGCTAGGTTTTGGTACTGTAAAGTATCTGCATTGCTGTTATATTTTCCTGCAGCTGCCGACATCTCCCTGTCTCAACAGCAACAGATGCTGTCAATAGAAACTGTTCAAAATGGGGTTTCATTACTCTTCTCTGTGTCTGAAAATTATAAACTATTCTCCAAAGCTAACAAAAATTAATAACATCCAACATGTTTTAAGCAAAATAAGCTACTTAGTGGCAAAATGTCTTTTCACTGTTAGATTTGAATTATAAACATGAAACATGGTTATTATCTGAGGCAATGTTCAAATGAAAGGTACAGCATGCAAGACACTGAAATAAAAAAGATTCAACAGTGCACTGGTTGAAGTTTTATTGCATAAAGAAGAATTATACAAATTATAGAACTGGGTTGTGATAACGTCAGGGAGATTTTTCTTCTGCTCCCTTCGTATGAGTTCAGTTTTGAAATAAATGTATAGAACCAGCATAAAGGCAAGATTCATTTCTAAAATCCAAGCTAAAGGGGCTTATTGTGTTGATGTTCATACAATATCAACAACTGCATTTACTATTTCATTTTAAGAAAGATTTACATGATTTTTGAAGTGACCCCCCTCCATAATCCTAGTTTGTTGAAATCCTCCTACTATTTTCCCTTGCCCTATTTTTAAGAGTCCTCTGTTGTGGAATTTTATGTTGAAATAAAGTTAAAAATACAGGCACCAAAAGACACATCCCAGGATCACTAGAGGAATAAAGAAACTTACCGATAACAAGCATATATCATGCTTGTTGTATCACTAGCTCACTAACTACACTATATTAGGGGTTGGGAACCTATGGTCCCCCAGATATTGTTGGACTCCCATTGGCCCCAGCCAGTATGACCTGTGGCCAGGGATGATGGGAGCTGTAGTCCAACAAGGTCTGGCAAACACCAGTTTATTCATCCCTGCACATTATCATATACATGACCTCTACAGCATATTCAGAGGGAATATAGGCACCTATATTTGACTTGAATTTGATCAGAAGCTTGAAGTTACAGTTACAGTTTGGGAAGCAAATATGGATATTGCTAAGACCTTCTGCTAGGTTGCATGGCTCTTTCAGAAAAATACAGAATCACAGAATTGTAGAGTTGGAAGGGGCATATAAGGCCATTGAGTCTTCAGGCAGCATTCAAAGAAACCTTCCCAGTTGGCAGATGCCAATTTCTTATCACAAACGTCTTTTGAAATGCTCCTCAGTTTCAAAAGAGGTTTCCTGATCAAGAACTACAAATTCAAATCTCCCTTGGACATGCAGAATTAGTGTGTCCTTGGATGCTAAAATGCTACCAACTTCCCCACTAGTCAGTAGAGAAGGGGGATAAATTCAGTGGGTTTTTTTCCCCATTTTAATGAAAAACCACCTAATTTGCACTTCTCAGACCAATAAGAGAGTTGAAATACAGATATCCTTCAAAATTCATGCTTCTCCACATTTTGCAACACAGGTCTCCAACCAAACAGTGTGTACAAAAATGCATATATTGGGGGAAAGTGTGCTTAAACATGCATTTATCAGAGAAAACAGCATACAAAAATACATTATATTAGGCAACAGTGCTTGCAAAAATATATAAATTCATGAAAACTGCATTAAAATGTGTTTATTATGAGAAATTCACACGAAAATGCTGACAAATTTTCATGATGATTTTTTTGAAATTGTTTTTGCAAATTGATACAGAAATGTGGAGAACTGAATTTCGTATGGGAAAAAATGAGAAACTGGGGGAATGGAAATTGACAGTTTTATCTATTTCTACTAGTTGGTACCTCTCCCTTTAGGTTCCTTGCCATTATCCCCAACTCCCATTTAGTGCTATTTTAACTGAATAGGAAATATTCAGAAGTCTGAAGAGCACGCTTCCGCTCGCCGTGGAGACAGGAAGTGGGCCAGAGTTGGCCAGTTGCATTCCAGTCTGTTGGGATCGGTTTCAGCCTCTTCTCTCTGAGGAAGTGGACAAGGTGCTCTGTACTGTGAAGCCGACCACCTGTCTGGTTGATCCTTGCCCATCATAGCTCATCATGAGCTGTAAAGAGAGACTCGGCGAAGGGATCAAGGTGGTGGTGAATGCATCCTTGCAAGAGGGTGCAATGCCATCAGCCCTCAAGGAAGCGGTAATAAAGCCCATCTTAAAAAAACCGTCCTTGGATCCCCAAGAGTTAAACAACTTTCGCCCAGTCTCTAATTTACCATTGTTGGGCAAGGTGATTGAGAGGGCGGTGGCTGCGCAATTACAGACACACTTGGAGGAAATGGATTATTTAGATCCATTCCAATCGGGTTTTAGGACTGGTCATGGTACGGAAACAGCCTTGGTCGCTCTGGTAGATGATATGCAGAGGGCATTGGATAGGGGCGAATACACCTTCCTTGTCCTCCTGGACCTCTCAGCGGCTTTCGATACCGTTGACCACGGTATCCTTTTAAACCGCCTAGAGGGATTAGGAATAGGAGGCACTGTCTTGCAGTGGTTCCGTTCCTATCTCTCGGATAGGCAGCAACGGGTGGCATTGGGAGATGAGGTTTCAGACCCTTGGCCTCTTCATTGTGGAGTGCCACAGGGTTCTATCCTCTCTCCCATGCTATTCAACATCTATGTGAAACCGCTGGGAGCAATCATCAGGAGTTTTGGGTTGCAGTGCCATCAGTATGCAGATGACACTCAGCTCTATCTCTCCTTTAAGTCCTCACCAGAGTTGGCTGTGAATACCATGTCCAAGTGCCTAGAATCCGTAAGTGGATGGATGGGAGAGAATAGGCTGAAGCTGAACCCCGACAAGACTGAGGTATTACTTGTGGGAGATAAAAGGAAGTTAGGAATTACTGACCTGATGCTTGATGGGGTAAGTTTACCCCTGAAGGACCAGGTCCACAGTCTTGGGGTCATACTTGACTCCCAGCTGTCCATGGAGGCTCAGATTACAGCAGTGAGCCGGGCAGCTTGGTATCAGTTACATCTGATACGGAGACTGCGTCCCTATCTTCCTGTTCACCTGCTCCCTCAGGTGATACATGCCCTGGTCTCCTCTCGCTTAGACTACTGCAATGCGCTCTACGTGGGGTTACCCTTGAAAACGGTCCGGAAATTACAGCTGGTACAGAACGCGGCGGCACGCTTGATTACGCATAGCCGTCGCTGGGATCATATCACCCCAGTGTTATTAGATCTTCACTGGCTACCAGTTGTCTACCGGGCCCAATTCAAGGTGTTGGTGTTGACCTTTAAAACCCTATACGGTTTTGGCCCAGTATATCTGAAGGAACGCCTCCAGAATCACCGATTGTGCTGCCTGACGAGATCAGCCTCGCAAGACCTTCTCTCGGTCCCACCGGTGAGAACAGCTAGGCTGGTACGGACCAGAGAGAGGGCATTCTCTGTTGTGGCCCCCACCCTCTGGAACTCTCTCCCTTTCGATCTCAGACATGCTCCCTCCCTGTCCAACTATCGCCGAGCCTTGAAGACCTGGCTGTTCAGGCAGGCCTACAAGATTGGGACAGATTAATTTATGTTCTGAATTAATGAATGGTTTTTTAGCTTAAAATTTGATTATGTTGATCTATATGTATTGTTTTTATTCTTGTTGTTCGTTGCCTAGAGTGTCCCTAATCCGGACAGATAGGCGGCTGAAAAATAAAATTTATTATTTATTATTTATTATCCTCTCTCTTTCAATTATTTTTAGCAATCCCTGCAAAAATACTCATCTCTGCATGTACATTGTCCTCTCTGTCTCTCTGTTTCTCTGTCTCTCTGTCTCTCTGTCTGTCTCTCTCTCTCTCTCTCTCTCTCTCTCACACACACACACACACACACATAGACACACACACACACACACACACACACTCACCTGGCTTTGCTACTTTCAGTGCTATCATCATATAGCACAGTGATGTTAACTGTTTACTATGCAATCTTCAATTGGCTGGAGTCACTGATGTCATTATGTAGCCACATCTGGTTATTTTCATTGCATCGTGATGTCATCCTGTTCAGTGTATGCTCTTCATGTGGCTGGGGTCACTTGATTAATCCAAGGAAAAGCATGAACTAGTAGAAAATAATTGCACAAAACCAGCAGTAAATACAATGGCAGTGAGTGGGATAAAATATTGTGTCCCCACAATTAAAGGGTTTGGGGAAAATATTTCTATCTCTCTTCAAAAGCACAATTTGGGGCTCAGAAACTGAAATGTGAAAATATTCAGCGTAGCCCTAATCTCAGTACATATGCAATTAGGCTCAATGCACAGGAAATTAAAAAAAGACTTTCAGGGTTGCATCCAACATAGCTCTACCTGAATGTTCCACAAGTGCAAACGTTTCTGCTTGCACAATGGAATATTCCCTCTCTCCCTCCCCCTATGCCCACCTAAATATGTCATGTGGATATTCCCATTATATGGAGCAGATTTGGGAGGGTGTGGGGTGTGTGTAGGGGGGAGGAGAGGGAGGAAAGTCCCATTATACAAGGAGAAATCCTTGTGATGATGAGACATCACCCCCAGAGTAGTGTAGTATCAGAATTTACTCAAACCTATAAGATGAAGTGTATCCTCATGTAGAGCAGAGTTTGAATTGAAATTGATCTCTGTGACTTATGCAAAATTTCATTTTTGAAAGGCTGTGTGAAAACCAAAGCATAGCCTGTTTTTAGTGGCAATCTGAGAGCCCATCCAGACTGGATTGCTTCTGCAGCAAGCTAAGATGAAATAAGTGTTAAATAGTAGGAACAGCACTACTACTAGCTGATTAAGATTTCAACTCATAACTAGTTTGGGCTAGATCAGAGATGGGGAACGCAAGGCTCTCCTGGCCACTACTTTGAATTCTCAAAAATGCCCTGGACCTAGTGTCCAAGTGCAAAATTAGGAAATCTGTGCAACTCAACTGAGCCAAAGCTTTAAATCCATGAGGTTTGTCGACACCTTTCTCTGAATAATGTTTGGTGTCTAAGAAGAGAGAGAGAAAGGCTGTATTGAAAACATACTGTAAAATAAAGTCAAAATTAAATATAAAGGATATTCATACAGTAAACAGCCCAGTAACATAGATTTACACCAAGAGCAGGGTTCACATCCAATCTCTTTCTGTTCTAGTCTCAGTGCAAGTCATCACTGTATATTTCTCCCTCTGCAAAATAACAATAGTAATACTCTAATTGCAGATTTGTTGTGAAGGTTGACAAGGTAAGGGCTGTAAACAATTTTGTAACAGAAAGCTACAATTTAAAATATTAATAAAAAGCACAGCCTAATTTAGTCTCAAGCACAATGAACGGGCAGAAGTGTTGGGAGTATAGTTTAGTTCTGGCCTCTTTCTATCAAAGAGATATTTACAAATCAATTGAAAATCAAGGGTCTTCATAGAAGAGAGAGAAAGAGTTTTTGACTACAGATTTATAGGTATGCTGGATCTTTTCCTGGAGCCTTAATTCACCTTTAAGATAAGAGTACAAATCTGGGCACTAAAAATGCAGTGACATAAATCTTTGATCATCCCCAGCTGCTAAGAACATGCAGGGCATGGATATGTTCTGTGGAAATGTAGGAAGGTTAAATGCATAGGAGCAGGTATAAGAGAATTATCACAGAAATAAGAATGTCACAATGGTAGTATTTGCTCAGGTGAGTAAGCTACACAGGATTTGAGGGCACACTGAAGAATGGTATGAAGATATCACACTGGGCAGATTTTGAGAGAAATTGAACTTTCGTTAGCAAACTCAAGGGCAATATCTATGTATTATATGATGCAGTTCTCTGAGATTCCCTGGACGCTTGCACTGAAAAAAGGAAATTTTAATGAACATATAGTGGTTCTTTAACGTAATGCCAGAAATATTCATTTATTGAATTGTTTTTATTTGATGGAATAATGGAGCTGCATAGATCTTTTTCTAGTTTCTTCTTTATTGGCACTCATAGAAAAAATTGCATGTCCATTGATATGAATATCATACTGTTCCTCATCTTACCGATAAAACAATTCATGCTGTCTGCAGCATGCATCTGTGTGAGATCCCAGTTCCAACAATTCAACTTGGAGACCTTGGTTTGGAAGCACACTTTACTGATCCGAACTAGGGTTGCCAGGTCAGAACCCTGAGATTTCAGGAGCGGGCCCTAGTAATGTCATGGGGTGGGCCCTAGTGATGTCATAGGGGTGGGCCTTAATGATGCCATTAAGCATGATACATTAAGTATCAACCACAGTTGTTTGGAGCATACCATTCAAACAAAAACATTTCTCTGATAGGAAATTAAGGTAGAAATCTTAGCTAAAAGATGGTGTTCTCAGGTCCAGCTGCAGTGATGAAATCATTCCTTCCCACCTGGTTAGCAAGCCTGGGTAGAAAACATTTAATCTAGCCTACTTGTTTCTGGCAAGAAGGATATAAGTGCCCTCAGACCAGACCAGTCACCAGAAAGCCATTGTGTTGTGGAGATATTTAATAGGAGCACTAAGGAATAAAGATGGGTGCCCCTGAAGGCTGCAATTCCAAACACATTTACTAAGGGACTAAGCCCTGTTGAACTCAACAGGATTTACTTCTGAGTAGACATGATTAGGATTGTGCTGTTGGTAAGTCTTGACTAGGGATCCTCTGCAAAGATATCCATTTCCAAGCGTTCCCTGGCTGGAATGCCCTGCCCTTGTCTTTTAACACGGGTGCTCCAACCTCTTTACAGACTTGCCCTTTCACTTCAGAAAGAGGCTTGAGAAATGAGTAAGAAGATTCCCTACCCTTTTCTGCCTACCCTGTGGGCTGCTATAAACTCATTTTGACAGCCAACCTAATTCCAGTGAGTAATAATTGACAGAGAGAAAACACACATGGTTTGATCTACCTTCACCGACAGCAGCTTGGGAACAACAATTGCAGCCACACTTCCCAGTATGTGAATTCTCTTTTGCCACTATTGAGCAAGAAACAAACCATCATGCAAACAACAAGATGCATCATCATTGGGTTTAAGGGGGTAGAGCTGAGCACATGGAACTACTGTTGTTGCTTCTATGTATTTAAGGGAATGAGGTTAAAGGTAAATGAAATGCAAATACAAAAAGAAAAATAGAAGACAGTGATGATTTCCTAAATGCAATACTATACCAAAATTCAACAAGATTCCTGTGAGTAAGGCAGAAAACTCAGCATCCCGCAACCGGTCAGAATTCGTAACCAAAAACCAAACTAAAAAAATCCTGGCAGCCAGTCAGCCAAGTTCACAGAAAACTGGGGGCTGCAGTTAGTGCAGAATGCTGTGGCACAATTGCTGACATGAGTGAGACCCTATCAAAACGCAATACCTCTGCTCTGAAATCTGCACTGATTGCCGATTTGCTACCAGACCAAGTTCAAGATGCCAATAATTTTATTGTTTTAATTCCTTCTGTAAACTGATTTGTGGTTTTTTATAATAAAGCAGTATATAAATGTAAACAAAATACATAAATAAATTTTGGAGTCACTGTGGCCCTTGGTTCTCTTTCTTCTTTTAGGAACAAAGGAATCTGCCTTAAACTGACTTAGGCCATTTGGTACCATCTAACTCAGTACTGATGACATTGACTAGCACTGGCTGTCCAGGATTCCAGGCAATAGTTGTAATGTCAAATGCCTAGCCCCTTGCCAAGCACAAGACAAATTAAGTTCAGACTTTCAAAAGGCAATGAACACTGCTGGTGGTGAAGAAATTAAAGGTTTATTAGGGCAGCATATGCAAACAGCTAAAATGAAACTAAATGAGGCTCTGCCTCCCTCCCCTGTCTTATGCTCATCGCTGGCTGGAAACGTCCCAACAGCACAATGAGAATTCTTGCCTGGGAGGGTTTGAGTCTTCAGTCTTCTTGATGTTGTTTCTTAATGATACTTTGAAGCTGTGTCAGCCCCCTGGAGGCTGGGTCTTTATCTTGGGGCTTCTTCAGTCCCTGAAGGCTTAATCTCCCCACTCTAGGGGCCCCTTATTTATACCTGAAATACCCTCTGGGAGGGGGCACCCTATACCTATGAGATTGTTACCTTCCCATCATTCTGATTGCTAGCTTAACCATCAGCCGATCTCTCTGGACCCTGCTCTCGTGACACCTTGGACTGAGATTGTAGATGCATTCTCAAGGTTGATTACTTGTTTTGACTATCTGGCTACTTGTTTACATTAGCCAAGTGAGAACATTTGTAAGCCAATTAGCTCACCATCCCTTCAAAGTTTGAGAAAGCCATAAACAATCCCACCTGACAGAGCAGAAGCGTGGGACAAGCTGCATTGTTTTGATTAACTGAATAACTTTTCCCAAAGGCTGTTTCACAGACAAAATTAAGCATTTCTGAACAGAGAGCCTGCATTTTGCACTCTCCAGATTCCAATACATTGCAGATATGGTGTGCAAAAGCAATCTTCCCTTTCTAAATCCAGCTTGGACATCTGGCATTTCTCGCTTCATATATGGTAAGAGCCTTTGTTGTAGAATCTTGAGCATTATTTTACTTGCATGGGATATTAAGGCAATAGTTCGATAATTAGTGCATTCTCTGGGATCCCCTTTCTTTGGAATGAGGGTATATATTGAACTGTGGCCTATTGTTTAGTTTTCCATATTTCTTGACAAATCTTTGTCAAAATTTGGACAGATTCAGTCTCAGTAGCTTGCAGCAACTCTATTGGTATGCCATCTATTCCTGGTGACTTGTTTCTTCCAAGTATTTTAAGAGCAGCTTTTACCTCACGTTCTAAAATTTCTGGTTCTTCATTATATGGTTCCTCCGTGAATGAATCGGTCATCCTGGCATCTGTTTTATAGAGTTCTTCAGTGTATTGCTTCCATCTTCCTTTTATTTCATCTCGGTCAGTCAGTGTGTTCTCCTGTTGATTATTCAACATCCCTACTCATGGTTTAAATTTCCCTTTCATTTCTCTAATCTTTTGGAATAGGGCTCTTGTTCTTCCCTTTTTGTTGTCCTCTTCTATTTCTATACAATAACTATTGTAATAGTTCTCTTTGTCCTTACGTACTAGTCGCTGTATTGTTGCATTTAGGGTTCTGACCGTGTTTCTGTCTCCTTTTGCTTTCCTTCTCTCTTTAACCATTTTAAGAGTTTCTTCAGTCATCCATTGAGGTCTTTCTCTCTTTTTAACTACAGGTATTGTCTTTTTGCATTCTTCCCTGATAATGTCTCTTGCTTCACTCCATAGTTCTTCTGGTTCTCTGTCAACTAAATTTAAAGCCTCAAATCTGTTCCTTATTTGATCTTTATATTCTTCTGGAATGTTATTTAAATTGTATTTTGGCATTATGATTGCTTTGTTGTTCTTCTTTAGCTTTACTCTGATTTTCGATACGACAATATGAACATATGAAGCTGCCTTATACTGAGTCAGACCATTGGTTTATCTAGCCCACTGTTATTTCTTCCAGCAGCTCTACCTGAGCTGAAGGGCAAGATGGTGGGTGCTCCCCATTCTGTGTACAAGAGACAACCAGACTTGCAGTTGAAACTTTTATCAACACTGACGATAGATGGTATCCTCATTTGCACTTGAGGGCAGCAGGCACTTTTAGGAAAGGCCAAGCCACATGGCACACATAGCTCTGTCCTCCAGCAACTTGCCACTGCTCCTTGTTCCTCAGCATTTGCTGCCTGAGCTGGCCATCTCATTCTTCCTAATGGTAGGGCCAGTCTTGTTACCTCTACCTGATTCTTTCAATTGTAGGTATGAGGATTGAACCTGGGACTTCCTGTATGCAAAACCTGTGGTCTACTGCTCAACTATTTGGCCCTTCTCAGTTCAGGAATAGCCACTGTCATTCCTGGCCTGGTTATAGCAGATTCTAATACATATCTCAAACTGTGATTTTAATGAAATACTGTATAAAGTTTCACATAGTTTAATAAGAAGAAAGTATCTTTGTGTGGATGTTAAACATGTAAATACTGTTTCATGCATGCTGCCTGAGAATTTTTCTTGCAGGTATTCTTTCCACTTTTCTTCTTGCCTTTAAAATGTGTTTCTAGCTGTGCTTTGAAAAATCACACTGGAATGGGGGGTGGAGTAAAGCTGACTTGTCATTGAGAGAATAACTGGCATCAGGTGCTTTACTTAGCTTACCATCAAGGATTTGGCATGCCACATGATTGATAACTATGTCCATTCTCATAACATAATTTGCTCCCTATCACATTTACACACATGGACCACAGTCTTTTGTTACTTACTACATGCCTGATATCTTCATTTCGCACATACACCAAAGAAGAATGCACCAGAGCCTCATTTCAGTTCTCTAAAGTCATAATTCTGTTCTTAAAATATTAGGGATGATCAAAGGAACCCTGTAGAGCCTCAAGACGCTTGGATGAAGCGTCAAGGCCCCAGCTGACAAAGCATCAAGGTGAGTTAAGCAGCAGAGCGAGTTCGGCAGCAGGGCGAGGAGGCCAGGGCCCCCCACTCTGCCCGTCTGTTCCCTGACCTCAACTAAACCGCAGTCTCCAACCTATTAACGTAATAAACCTTAAACAAAACTATGCAGGTAAGAAGCCAGCAGGGGTGTGGGGGCTTTCCAGTGTTTTGCACCGCCTGCAGCATGTACGACTATCTGCCTGTTGGACAGAAGTCGTGGGTGTGCTCTCGGTGCAATGAGCTCCTGGCTCTCCGGGAACGACTTCATTTCCTTGAGGCCAAGGTGGCGGACCTGGAAAAGCTGAGAGAGGCAGAGAGGTGTGTGGAGGAGGCCTTCAGGGACGTTATAGCTGTGTCCCACTCCAACGATGATAGCTCTCCTGCTATCATGGACAACAATGGTCTCGGGGAAGGAGAGCATCCAGCTGAGGAAGAGGGAAACGATCCCTTAGAAGGGACCCATTCCTTGGGGGATGAGCAGCTATCCTCTCGTGCCGAGGATATATCTCCAGGGGGTGGAGGGATCCTTGTAGTGGGTGATTCAATCATTAGGAACATAGACAGTGGGGTGTGTGATGGGCGTGTAGACCGCAAGGTGTTTTGCCTGCCTGGTGCGAAGGTTGCGGATATCGCCCGTCGTTTAGATAGTTTGGTAGACAGTGCTGGGAAGGAGTCAGTGGTCGTGGTGCACGTTGGCACCAACGACATGGGGAAATGCAGCCGTGAGGTCCTGGAAGCAAAATGTAGGTTGCTAGGTAGGATGCTGAAAGCCAGGACCTCCAAGGTGGCTTTCTCTGAAATGCTACCGGTTCCACGCGCAGGACCAGCCAGACAGGACCAGCTTCGCAGTCTCAATGCGTGGATGAGACGATGGTGTTGGGTGGAAGGGTTTGGATTTGTTAGGCACTGGGGAACATTTTGGGACAAGCCGGGCCTGTACAAAAGGGATGGGCTCCACTTGAACCAGAATGGAACCAGACTGCTGGCACTTAAAATTAAAAAGGTAGCAGAGCAGCTTTTAAACTGACTGAGGGGGGAAACCCGACAGGAGCTGAGAAAGATCCGGTTCGGAATAAACCTCCCCCCTGGGATAAAAACCAAAGAAATGATGAAATTTTAAAAGGGGTAGGCCTAGAAGTAGGCATTGTGAGAGCAGGGGCACAGGATATAAATTCAGAAGAGCAAAATTACCACAGGCCTAACCACAAGTGCCAAAGACACTTGAAGAGAGACACTGCTTACAAGTGCCTGTACGCTAATGCTAGGAGCCTCCGAACCAAGATGGGAAAACTGGAGTGCTTGGTCTTAGAGAAGAGCATTGATATAGTGAGCATAACAAAGACCTGGTGGAATGGAGAAAACCAGTGGGATACAGTTATCCCTGGATATAAACTATATCGGAAGGACAGGGCAGGACGTATTGGTGGCGGAGTCGCTCTATACGTGAAAGAAGGCATTGAATCCAGCAAGCTCAAAACCCCAAAAGAGGCAGACTCCTCCACAGAATCGTTGTGGGTGGTGATACCGTGCCCCAGGAGGGACAATACTGGGAACGATCTATCGTCCCCCTGATCAAAATGCTCAGGGAGACCTTGAGATGAGATATGAAATTGAGGAAGCATCCAAACTAGGAAATGTGGTAGTAATGGGTGACTTCAACTACCCGGACATAGACTGGCTGCATATGTGTTCCAGTCATGACAAAGAAGCAAAGTTTCTAGATATTCTAAATGACTATTCCCTAGATCAGTTGGTCATGGAACCGACCAGAGGGACGGCAACCCTGGACTTAATCCTCAGTGGGGACCGGGACCTGGTGCGAGATGTAAGTGTTGTTGAACCGATTGGGAGCAGTGACCACAGTGCTATTAAATTAAACATACATGTAACTGGCCAATTGCCAAGAAAATCCAACACGGTCACATTTGACTTCAAAAGAGGAAACTTCACAAAAATGAGGGGATTGGTAAAAAGAAAGCTGAAAAACAAAGTCCAGAGGGTCACATCACTCGAAAATGCTTGGAAGTTGTTTAAAAACACTATATTAGAAGCTCAACTGGAGTGTATACCGCAGATCAGAAAAGGTACCGCCAGGGCCAAGAAGATGCCAGCATGGTTAACGAGCAAAGTCAAGGAAGCTCTTAGAGGCAAAAAGTCTTCCTTCAGAAAATAGAAGTCTTGTCCAAATGAAGAAAATAAAAAAGAACACAAACTCTGGCAAAAGAAATGCAAGAAGACAATAAGGGATGCTAAAAAAGAATTTGAGGAGCACATTGCTAAGAACATAAAAACCAGCAACAAAAAATTCTATAAATACATTCAAAGCAGGAGACCATCTAGGGAGACAATTGGACCCTTGGATCATAAGGGAGTCAAAGGTGTACTAAAGAACGATAAGGAGATTGCAGAGAAGCTAAATGAATTCTTTGCATCTGTCTTCACAGTGGAAGATATAGGGCAGATCCCTGAACCTGAACTAACATTTGCAGGAAGGGATTCTGAGGAACTAAGACAAATAGTGGTAACGAGAGAGGAAGTTCTAAGCTTAATGGACAATATAAAAACTGACAAATCACCGGGCCCGGATGGCATCCTCCCGAGAGTTCTCAAAGAACTCAAAGGTGAAATTGCTGATCTGCTAACTAAAATATGTAACTTGTCCCTCGGGTCCTCCTCCGTGCCTGAGGACTGGAAAGTGGCAAATGTAATGCCAATCTTCAAAAAGGGGTCCAGAGGGGATCCCGGAAATTACAGGCCAGTTAGCTTAACTTCTGTCCCTGGAAAACTGGTAGAAAGTATTATTAAAGCTCGATTAACTAAGCACATAGAAGAACAAGCCTTGCTGAAGCAGAGCCAGCATGGCTTCTGCAAGGGAAAGTCCTGTCTCAGTAACCTATTAGAATTCTTTGAGAGTGTCAACAAGCATATAGACAGAGGTGATCCAGTGGACATAGTGTACTTAGACTTTCAAAAAGCGTTTGACAAGGTATCTCACCAAAGGCTTCTGAGGAAGCTTAGCAGTCATGGAATAAGAGGAGAGGTCCTCTTGTGGATAAGGAATTGGTTAAGAAGCAGAAAGCAGAGAGTAGGAATCAACGGACAGTTCTCCCAATGGAGGGCTGTAGAAAGTGGAGTCCCTCAAGGATCGGTATTGGGACCTGTACTTTTCAACTTGTTCATTAATGACCTAGAATTAGGAGTGAACAGTGAAGTGGCCAAGTTTGCTGACGACACTAAATTGTTCAGGGTTATTAAAACAAAAAGGGATTGCGAAGAGCTCCAAAAAGATCTCTCCAAACTGAGTGAATGGGCAGAAAAATGGCAAATGCAATTCAATATAAACAAGTGTAAAATTATGCATATTGGAGCAAAAAATCTGAATTTCACATATACGGTCATGGGGTCTGAACTGGCGGTGACCGACCAGGAGAGAGACCTCGGGGTTGTGGTGGACAGCACGATGAAAATGTCGACCCAGTGTGCGGCAGCTGTGAAAAAGGCAAATTCCATGCTAGCGATAATTAGGAAAGGAATTGAAAATAAAACAGCCGATATCATAATGCCGTTGTATAAATCTATGGTGCGGCCGCATTTGGAATACTGTGTACAGTTCTGGTCGCCTCATCTCAAAAAGGATATTATAGAGTTGGAAAAGGTTCAGAGGAGGGTAACCAGAATGATCAAGGGGATGGAGCGACTCCCTTACGAGGAAAGGTTGCAGCATTTGGGGCTTTTTAGTTTAGAGAAAAGGCGGGTCAGAGGAGACATGATAGAAGTGTATAAAATTATGCATGGCATTGAGAAAGTGGATAGAGAAAAGTTCTTCTCCCTCTCTCATAATACTAGAACTCGTGGACATTCAAAGAAGCTGAATGTTGGAAGATTCAGGACAGACAAAAGGAAGTACTTCTTTACTCAGCGCATAGTTAAACTATGGAATTTGCTCCCACAAGATGCAGTCATGGCCACCAGCTTGGATGGCTTTAAAAGAAGATTAGACAAATTCATGGAGGACAGGGCTATCAATGGCTACTAGCCATGATGGCTGTGCTCTGCCACCCTAGTCAGAGGCAGCATGCTTCTGAAAACCAGTTGCCGGAAGCCTCAGGAGGGGAGAGTGTTCTTGCACTCGGGTCCTGCTTGCGGGCTTCCCCCAGGCACCTGGTTGGCCACTGTGAGAACAGGATGCTGGACTAGATGGGCCACTGGCCTGATCCAGCAGGCTCTTCTTATGTTCTTATGTTCTTAAGAAGGGTGGAGGATATATGAAATGCCCAGAGAGCTCAGAAGCATGCAAAAGTTGACACCATCACATTACGTTCTCCCTGTCTACAAATTAAGGGTCATTTCTCAGACTCTTCACTTTGCACAGAACGTTCTTACTGGTCACTTTGTTCCTCTTTGTAGTGGGATACTACAAAGTGAGAGTCTACTAAAAAACAAAAATAAACACAGTGAAATCCCTTCTCTTGTAAAGAATACAAATATGTGCATATTTTAAGCCTGTCCCAGGAATAGCACTCAATTACATTAGTAATTGTTTGATACAGTGGCTTAGGAAAGAACTTGTTTAGAATGTCTTGTTTTTGAATCTGAAGTTAATTATACATGGAACTGTAGACACACATAACACCTCAGCTGTGAATGAGCTCTAACATCCAGGCAATAAAAGATTAATATATCAGTCTTGCCCCTCACTCACTGCTGCTGCTACCACTTCCAGCTGAAACAAAGCTAAGGGTGAGAGATGGAATCAGTGCATTCTCCTCTTATCTCAGTCACCTGGATGTAGAGAATCATAGAATAATAGAGTTGGAAGGGGCCACTGAGTCCAACCTGCTGATCAATGCAGGAATCCAATTTAAACCATACCTGACAGATGGCTGTCCAGCTGCCTCTTGAATGCCTTTAGTGTTGGAGAGCCCACCACTTCCCTAGGTAATGGTGTGGGGCACTTTGTTTTCCCATTAGAAAAAGCAGTGACAGAGGCATTAATGACTGAGCAATCAGATAAACAGGCAGGGCTAGACCAGAGCTTGGAATATTACTTTAAAAAAGAATAAATTTCCATTACAATTACAATTGTTCTGAAAGGAATTGATTACTTTACTGTTACTTAAAAGTAATCACTACAATTACACTTAAGCTACTTTAACAAAAACTAGAGTGCTTAAAGGTGATGGCCCTGGCTGCTGCACACCTAAGTCACCCAAAACAACATTAAAAATAAACACACAGACACAGGGGGTAGTAGAATAATTCTTTTTTCCATAAGATAGCAGTGGTGGTCTCTCTGCTGGTAAGGAAGACGGGAAGGGAGGCAGAGGCCACCTCTCAGATCTTTGCATGTCAAACCAAGTGCAACCCCACCACCACACACACACTCAGCCAGCCAGCATAATCTCCCTCACTTAACCACCTCCCGGACCGTGCCCTGCCACCAACTAAGGGACACCCACCCAAGCAAACATTTTCCACTGAGATGCAAAAAAGTTAAAATACTGCAAATGCAGCACAGTAGCCAGAGAGGGTGGTGGAGGCCACTTTGTGTGCCAAGTGCAAACACAGTATTCACACACACACATGGACACACATGTTGTCATCTTTCATCTCCACAGTTCTTTGTCTCCATTCTGCTGCTGCCTTCTTCTCCTTTATCCATGTTCTTGCCCTCTGGCTCCTTTCTCCCTCCATTCTTCTCCATCACGGTCCATTTTGTAAAAACAATTGTTTTCTTCACTCCACCCCTGTCTCATTCTCCACCTCCTCCCTTGTCGCCTCCTACCTACCCACAGAGCACGAGGGAAGAGTGACACTGCACAGAAGCCCAGTTTGAAGCACATGATTTTCATTCACAAATCAGAGAAGCAGAAGACTTTCCCTACTCCCCCCCAAAAGTAATGCCCCAAAGTAATGCTGGAAACGTTACAATTACTTGTCAAAAGTAGTAAAATTACTCCTATTACAATCAAGATGTAAAGGAATTACCCACTCATTCCTCAAAAAAGTAATGAATTACAAGTAATTTATTTATTGTAACTAATTACTTCTAAGCTCTGGGAAAGACCTGCATTTGTGGTGTTTAAGTAGCTGATATGCAAGTGATGATGCCCATGCCATCATACATTTGTTGACTTTAAGGTGCTATAAGACACTTTATTGTCTTTGTTGCAACAAACTTGCCTACCTGCTCTGTAATGCTCTGTTGGTGGTGCTATGTAGGAAGGAACAGAGCAGACTCTGACAATTGCTGAGTAACAAAGAAGGATTCACTGTCTTTGGTACATCTGATATATTCTGTCAGTATTCTATTATCACAAGTGCCAACTAGTGACATTACTTGCAACTGTACTTACTGTACAACTAGCAGATCCCACTTATTACACTCTCAGAAGGTTGATGTGCTAGATTTATATACTGAAGTGCTGCGGGGGTGAATTCTGAAGTGTACAGAAATTCTTCATGACAACCCCCACAGTCATTCTCCATAACCATGCCCCTTCTACAACAAGAAATTTTTTTTAACCAATGCAGACATTATGCTTTCAATATCAAACCAGTTTTCCCCCCTAAAATAAAAGTGGCAATTAAACCTTTAACCCTTAACCACACATACCGTAACCTACCTCTTCCTCTGCTTAGCTTTGACAGGTTACTCTCTGAGAAATGCTAAGCTTGTTAATTTTGGCATGCAGAGGTTTGGCAAATAGTGCCCCAGGAGATGTCATCATCATTCCTTCGTTCCTGCCCCTCCCTGCCCACTACACCAGTGTGTGTGTTTGTGTATCTATATCTATATATCAGAGCTCACCATGCACAGAGCTTTCTTGATATATATTACGTGCTTCTTCTTCAGCATAAGATTGTTCACAGTTGCCACATGGGAAAGATTAATCATTCAGATAAAAGGTTTAATAATTGAGTCCCTGTCAGTTGTACAAACACATTCAATGAACCTAATCTACTAATGAAAACAATTGCTGTAGTTGTGATTTGGGAAGTCAAAATCTCACCTCAGCTCTGTACTCACTAGTGGTCATAGTCAAGCCTCTCTCTTTGCCTCATGTTCTGCTGCACTATGGAGATGACAGTATTCCTGTCCTACCTTAGCTGTGCTGTTGCAAGGATTACTGAAGTAATGTATGTGCAGTACTTTTAACATTCTTGAGTGCTATAGACATTACAGTTTGTCATATTGGTGGGCATTGTCCAATAGAATTCTTCCATAGGATGTTGAGCCCCCAAATGTAAAAAAAGAAAGGAACCTGAAGCTGCCTACTATAAACGGAGACCTGAATTATAGTAAAGAGAAAACACTTATGCAGTAATAAAATGAAAATCCTTTTGGTACATTTAACTGCTTTCTAACAATTCCGTCATAAAAAAAATCCTTCTGATTTTCCAATATAGCCCATGTATTTTTTATTGAATGAAGGATACACCTGTATAAAAATGTAAGGTTTGCAAATAAATCTGCCTATAAGTGACACAGTAATCATTTCATTATTAGAGCAGTGTTTTTTTAAAAAAATAAAAGCCATACAAAGTAATCTTCCCATACATCCTGTGGGAGGGGAAAGGTTTAATGGTAAATAAAGAGGTCTGACACTCAAATTTATCATATTTTATTCATGCACAATATTTTACAAGTGGCATTTTGTCTCTTAATTGAGCATCTGAATAATAATTAAGTAAATATTCTTGAATTATAAGTGTGTTTTGTTGAAGACTTGAAAGTGCAGCATGTGGGACTATTTTCCCAGCAACACTGCATATTTAAAATAATATGTTTCTTTCACTCTTTTTAGAATATCAAAATCTGAGAAATAACCTGCCAAACTAATCATTTCTTCCCAAGAGTTTTGCAAAAGGCCTGGATGTTAATTGGATTTAACCTAGAATTGCAGAGTACCTTTTCCCCCTTTATCCAATGACTAATATGTAAACTACTGTTGCACTTTGAAATTACTTTCACTTAAATTCTGTTATTGGCACTTCACAATGGAATATGTCTAGGGTCTATTTCATTAAAAAGACTAATTATGCTGGCACTGTACAGTGCACCCACCAATCTTGTGTGCTTGTGCACATGTGCTATGATTTAAAAAAATGCCGAGTATACCAAGTATAATAATTTGCACTGGCATCCACAAGAATAGAACATTTGAGAATGGGTTGCTTCCATAAATGTTATTCTGATTGGTAATAGATTTTATAGGATTCTCAACACATAGTAAGCCAACTGGGTGAAAATATATGCCTGTTAATTGAAGTGAGAACATGAATGTATATTTTTCATCTTACATAGTTTTTATTCTAGTAGTAATAATGTTGCTCAAAATGTAGATACTTTGATGAATTTCCCTTCATAACAACAATGACTATGTGTCACCTGGGGGAAAGTGGGCTGAGGGTAGATGTGTATGTATCCGCATATCAGAGACAGGGCTCATTCTCAAGAGGCCCTTCATGCATTTGTACTTCATGGCTTGCCGGAGTAGCATTTTGGTTGTGCTTTACAAGAGATCAGATGTTCCATCCTGATATTTGCTAAAAATCCAGCTTCTCCACCATCCAGAGGAAATCTATCATCCAACCACAAAATCGATTCTGGATATTGGCATTGTAACAAAAAAATTACCAGAATATGATGGATTTTGTCAACCCTGAAAGCTCAGTGTTTACTGCTAATTATAACCCTAATAATTAAGAACTCAATGGGACTTAATTTTGAGTAGACTGTGCTGTTGTGTTGAAAGCCATGCATACACAAAAGTTTCCTGAACTGACATGGCATAATTATCTTTATAGTCTGAAACCATTTGAATTAGCATCTGAATAGTCATGAATTCATGTTAGGGCTGCGCTGAATATCTTCAGATTTATTTTTCTGCTCAACTGTAGTGATTTCAAAGGTGCCAACCCTGAGCCTCAAAATCCCTTACCCTCTTTTTAAAAGGATGCTTGCTATTCTTGACAACTCTTCTCCCCCACCTATGCTGTGTCAATTGCCATTTTGTTATGTTTCATTCCTACTCAAGTGATCCTAGACAATCAGAGATCACAAAGAAGAAATGGTTATATCATGTCATTATGTAGCCAAATAGCTGCTTGCTGACATCATGAAGAGCAAACAAAGCCTGTTTAGGGTGATGGGAACAATTTCTATAGAGATCATGTGGGTGATCCTAGATAATAAGGTACCACAAGACTAACATGTTCATAGCCTTTTTGTACTAATCCCTGCAAAATCATTGAGATATGGGTGCCTCTACTCATTCTGACAAAGATTTTTGCAATACAACCCTGTTTTTCAACTCAACTAATTTGTGCATTCCCTGCTGTAAATTTTAGGCTCTGCATGGGGGCTAATATTTATCTTTGCATTTAATACATATTGGAATATAATCCCCACCCATCCTTTGATGGGGACCACAAAGAATGTTGTACAATTACTTTGTAAAGTCATGTCCACCTCATACTTTACCAAATGGCAATGTCAGCCTTGGGTCAGTACATATTTGAACTGGACAAGGTGGGTATAACACTGTCAGACAATCACGCCAGAGAAAACACATGATTAAGCAGTACTGCAGAATGCTGAACTATTAATCTGCCAACATTTTATCCTGATGACGATTTGAGAGGTATTGCATGCCATACCCTAGGTATTACGTTATCGGACTGAGGAATATTATTGATTCGTGCATTTGAACTAATAAAAGCCTTACATTTTAAACTTGATCTGGAATAAAATGCCTTGTTCAGTCAATACTCTTCAAGAGAATACTTCAAAGATCTTATCAAAAGGTTGGTGACCTGTACATTGATGCTGGCCCTTTGCTGTCTAGGGAAGGACCTTCTTGCATTTGGTCTTTGACCCTGCCCTCTCCTTTCCCCCCTCAAGTGCTACACAGAGCAGTAATTTATTACAGCTGAAACCTTTGATTATGCATATGCAGAGGGGGGTAGGTAACAATGAAAACAATGAGATGAAAAACAAACTTTTTTTTTACTGGGAACTGCCCCCCCACTGATTATTTCTTCCCTTCTCATTCATAAAATACCCTCTATGCAGTTACATTAAGAATCCAGGCTTTATAAAGACCTTGATTTGCCGTTCTTTCTGTACATAGCAAAAGGATAGTATAGGCAGTGACTTAAGTACTCTTGGATGTGAAATTATTATTTATTTATTACATTTATAACCTGCCCTTCATCTCAGAAGGAGCCTAGGGCAGCAGAAATACTATAACCCTATCAGTGATTAGTCCCAAGACCCATGTTATATGCTTCCTTCTGGTAGACCTATAGTGTGTTGGCCTCTCATGCTTATGCTTGGCACTTTGGCAATTTCATTTTAAAAAAAAAGAGATGGTGTTGTGCATTATGCCTTGAGGTTTGCTTGTCCTCTCCTTGTGTCAAGTGAACCATATGCACTAATTCCACCTGCTGCTGGTCACCTATGCAGGGCAAGCAGTTAATGAGTGCAGGCAGGCTGAGTGTAGGGGGACATATAGCTTGTGAAAAATGAATGCAATTAAAGGGGGGATCATTATTATTTATTTACAGTAATTAATTAATTTGTTAGTCATCTCATACCTAGTATTTTAAAAACATAAAATATAAAATTAATTTAAAAATATACAGTATATAATATGAAACACACACCCCTACCTAAAAAGGACTAAGCCAGCATACCTGATGGAACGCCTCTCCCGATACGAACCCACCCATACACTATGCTCAACATCTAAGGCCCTCCTCCGGGTGCCTACTCCAAGGGAAGCTTGGAGTCTGGCAACAAGGGAGAGGGCCTTCTCAGTAGTGGCCCCCAAATTATGGAATGATCTTTCTGACGAGGTGTACCTGGCGCCATCACTGTTATCTTTTCGGCGCCAGGTCAGGACTTTCCTCTTCTCCCAGGCATTTTAGAACGTGTTTTTTAAAATTGTTTTAAAATTTTTAAAGTGTGTTATAAATTGTTTTTAAAAGATGTGTTTTAAACTTGTATATTTGTTTTTAATGTTTTAGTTACTGTGAACTGCCCAGAGAGCTTCGGCTATGGGGCGGTATACAAATACAATAAATAAATAAATAAATACCAAAGGCCTGAGTGAAAAGGAAGGTCTTTGTCTGAAGCCTAAAGATGGATACAGAAGGTGCCAGGTGTGCCTCCCTGGGGAGACAATTCCACAGCTGGGGGCCACCACTGAAAAGACCTGTTCTTGGGTTGCCAGCCTCCAAGCCTTCTGTGCAGATACTAGTCCTGGCAACCATTTCTATCTAACAAAACCACACTGGTCATGGAAATATTCACTCAAACTTTAGAAAACACTCAAAATCTTGGTACTTGGCTCAGCTTCTGTTATGTGTAAAATTAAACTTTTTTAAAAAGTCGAGGGGGCATTTGCAGGAGACAATTGTTGGGAAGAAGGTTACTTAGCCCTATTCCTTTCCAAGTGTTTCCCAGGTCATTGTCCCCTAACTGGAATCCAAAAGAAGAAGTTATCCAATTAAAAGGGGGGGAGAGATGGTGGTGGTGGATTTGCAAGGGATAGCTTTGGAGTGGGTTGAAGCACCCTTGCATACCAACCATCCCACCTGATTTGGGAATACATGCTTGCAAGTTAATCCCTGAGTATGTGCAATATAGTTATGAGAGAATCATTTACAATGGATATTTAAGGATGGCACTAAGACATCGAAGTTAGTTTGTATATTTATGTAGAAGATGATTTTTAGGTATTTCTTAGCTAGGAGAAGTGTCATGTGCCATCATTTAAAGGGCTAGAATTTTGTGTATTATTTATAAATGACAATACTACAGAAGCACTATCTAACTTCACCTACACTACCTATTATATAAATTCAGTTGAAAATGAAGAGATCCGGAGTGACAGTAGAAGAATGGTTTCCAAATACAGAATCTAATCTAGATTTTAAACAAAGTGATCTTATCTTCCTTTAGAATCAAATTGCAAAATGTAAAACATGGATGTATAAGCAGACATTCTCTTTGACACAATTTCTTTTCCTGGTCATACCATGAAAAAAAAGCCCTAAAACTCACAGTGGAGCAACTTCCATTTCAGATCAGTTTCTGCTCTTCTAACATGGTCTATTTATTTTTATTGGTTTGTTTCTCATTAAATCCTTCAATTACTCTGCAGTGTAAAATGGTGAAATTATTGGCATGTGCCACTTTCATCATGTATCTGAGTTTGCTTATTACACTTGCAGAAAATGCTTGAATGGGATCAGGCTCTGCTGTGGATTGAGACAGAGTTAATAAATATTATTTGGTGTTTTTTTCCCTGAGAAGCACTGCTTTTCTTGATTGTTTTTTACAGTTGGATTGGGAATATTGATTTATTCACCACTGTTACAATAATTGTATACAAGGAACAAAAAAAATGCAGAGGTAACATTTCATCAGCTCAAACAGATTAATTAGTTGTAGTAGATTAGGCACAGTGTTACACAGGAAGATTTGCATTTAGAGGAAGGGAAGAAAAGTTTATTTTATCTTTTTAAAAAGCAAGAGAATTTAATAGAGATGTGATACACTGAGCAGTTGGGCTTAGTACTCAATCAGTGCTTTCAAATGAGCATTAAAGGGAAACTTTAAACATTGTCTTACTTCTAAAATTAAAAAGGAGTTGTTGAGCACAATATGTAGGGAAATCCCTATTAAGAATACTTGAATAAAAGAAGGTTAACTGCATTTCACATCTAGCATTCTGATTTTTAGTGGGATTATAGAGCCTATTTCTATTAGCAAGGAGTGCTCATTTCAGCGGCAATGGGAACATAGCAAAATTGCACAGAGAGTTGTATGGAATACATAAATTAATATACACACTGAAAGGCAAACTTATTGTTCCCTCTTTGACCTCTTCCTGGGGGAGGGGAGGGAGAGGTGGTATTTCCTAATGCTTTGCACAACTGACACCAAGATGATAATTAACTAATCCTCCTAAGAAGGAAACAATTATTTTTACTACTCTTAACTTCCAAGATGAACCCGCACAGTAGTATACCACATTAGGGATGGGTGAGAATTTCGCATTTCAAGCCGAATCTATGAAATCCACACTTTCTGAAACAATATGAGAACCAAAACACAGCCAGCCTTTGAAATTCACACTTATTTGAATTTTGCAGTGCAGTTTGCCAACCAACGAATGTTTACAAAAATGCAAATTAGGGGAAAGGGTTATAAAAATGAATATATGAGTGAAAATAATATGCAAAAATACATTATATGACAAGAGATAGCTTGCAAAAATGTGTACATTAGGCAAAACTACCTACAAAAAGCTAGTTTATTAAGAGAATTTCACTGTAAAATGCTAGAGAATTATTACGAGGATTTTTTTTAAAAAAATCCAAATTGCTGCAGAAATGTGAACTGAATTTAAGACTGGAAAAATGAGAAATTGAGAGAAATGAAATTAATAGATCTTCTCTACTCTCCACCACATACATTGTCTCACACATTATGTTTCTTTTAAGCGTTTACTTGATCATCACCTGTTTGTAAAATATTGCAAAATATTGTAAAATGGATGAGGGCCAATAAACTGAGTCTGAATCCTAGCAAGACGGAAATGCTGTGGGTTGGTGGTTCCTGAGTTTGGATAATTGGTCAGTTGTACTCCCTCTGAAATAGCAGGTCCGTAGTCTGGGTATGCTACTGGATCCATCTTTGTCGCTAGAGGCCCAGGTGACCTCAGTGGCTAGGAGTGCCTTTTACCAGCTTCGGCTGGTAAGACAGCTGCGGCCGTTTCTGGACCGGGATAGCCTGACCACTGTGCAAGTCCTGGACTCAGTGGTGGGCTGGATGAGGGCCAAAAAACTGTCTGAATCCTAGCAAGATGGAAGCACTGTGGGTTGGTGGTTCCCGAGTTCAGATAATTGGTCAGTTGCCTGCTTTGGATGGGGTCATACCCCCTCTGAAAGAGCAGGTTTGTAGCCTGGGGGTTCTCTTGGATTCGTATTTGTCGCTAGAGGCCTAGGTGACCTCAGTTGCTAGGAGTGCCTTTTACCAGCTTCGGCTGGTAAGACACCTGCAGCCGTTTCTGGACTGGGATAGCCTGACCACTGTTGTCCACACACTGGTAACCTCCAGGCTGGATTACTGTAATGCTCTCTATGTGGGGCTTCCCTTGAAGTTGGTCCGGAAGCTGCAACTGGTGCAAAATGTGATGGCGAGACTGCTCACTGGGGCAGGGCATCATCAACATGTCAGCCCACTGCTGAAAGAAATGCACTGGCTGCCCATTTGCTACTGGGCCAAGTTCAAGGTTCTAGTTTTTGTGTACAAAGTCCTATACAGCTTGGGACCAGGATACCTGAAAGACTGCCTTACTCCTTATATACCCAGTCAATCACTGTGCTCTGCAGGGGAGGGCCTCCTGCCGATACCATCTTATCAGGAGGTCCGTTCTGTACAACATAGGAAACGGACCTTTAGTGTGGCAGCACCTACCCTGTGGAATTCCCTCCCCTTAAATATTAGAGAGGTGCCATCTCTGTTATCTTTTCAGTGCCTATTGAAGACCCTCCTCTTTCAACAAGCCTTTTAAGTTGAGACCCATCCCAGTCTGTGTCTGTGTTGGAATTGCTTTTTAATATGTTCTTAAACCTTATTTTTAAAATGTGTACAAAGTCCTATACAGCTTGGGACCAGGATACCTGAAAGACCATCTTATCCCTTATATACCCAGTCAATCACTGCGCTTTGCAGGTGAGGGCCTCCTGCAGATACCATCTTATCAGGAGGTCCGTTCTGCGCAACATAGGAAATGGACCTTTAGTGAAGTGGCACCTACCCTGTGGAATTCCCTCCCCTTAAATATTAGAGAGGTGCCATCTCTGTTATCTTTTCAGTGCCTGTTGAAGACCTTCCTCTTTCAACAAACATTTTAAGTGGAGACCTTATCCCAGTCTTCATCTGCATTGGAATTGCTTTATAATATATTTTTAAAACTTTTTTTAAAAATAGAAGTTTTGAAAACGTTTAAAAAATGTTTTTAATTATGTTTTGTTTTAATATGTTTTTAATGGTTATTTTATTTAAATATATTTTAAAGTCTGTTTTTATGATGTTTTAAAGTGTTTTTAATGCTTTTGTTTGCAGCGCTGGACTCCTAATGGGAGAAAGGGCGGGATATATATAAATTAAATAAAATCAAATAAATAAATAAATAAATGAAATATTGCAATTTGCAATATTGCAAAATATTGCACAAAAATTTCACATAAACATGCATTTAGATTGACTTGATGGTACCCGAAACAAGCCAATAAAATGATGGAATAAGAGCTAAGCTAGGGTGCTGACACAAGCAAGAGGCAAGCCTCCCATTCTTGTGGGAGAAAGGCTAATGCAGACTGACAAAAACCATGGGAAAGAAGGAATTCAGGGCAAGATGTTCTGAGGAAGAATATCTCCTTAATAGGTGGGCAGGATGCCAGTACATGGCTGAAATGGCATTCACGGGCAACTGGGCAGACATATCCTAAAGAGAGAAAAAATATTCTAAAGAAGGGTTCTAACCCATGCTAGTTTTAGTTGTTTTAGCATGCAGCTACCCGCTACCCAAGAGGTGTGTCCTGCCAGCTTTACCCCTGCCATAGGCCTAACCTCTGATTGATTTCAATGTAGTGCTTTTAAAAAGAAGGTTGTGGTCACAGTTTTAATCTCAGTTTGTGTATCCAAGTATTCATTTTGCATATCAGACTTGGTAACATGCACACCATACATTTAGAGCACATTTAATGCACATCTAAAGCACATGGCTTTCCCCAAAGAATCCTAGGAACTGTAACTCATAAAGGGTGATAGGAATTGTGAGGGATAAACTACAGTTCCCAGGATTCTTTGGGGAAAGTCATGTGCTTTAATTGTGCATTAAATGTGCTTTAAATGTATGTGTGGGTTTGAGCTCTAATAAGCAGGAGGAATTATTTGGCAACAGGAATGTTCTATAGCATTCATTTGATTATGCAAAGAAGCCTTGAACCTTCCTGGATTATTCAAGAACAGAAAGGAAAACCCAAAGGAAAACACTTGCCCACAAATTTATTAAGATGGACCTCATTAAACACAGGCACAGTAGCTTGCAGGATCTGGCAGACACTGGCCAGCAGTGACTTGAAGGAACATCTGTTTGCTAATCAACCCATGAGATCAGCATGGGGTGCCCTTGTGGGTCAGTGCACAGGGTGGATACATCTCCCCCATGCTCTAGCTCTTGCAGGAATGGCTGCAATCCCGGGCAATCCCGTGAGAGCTCTAGAAGGCCTATAAGGGGCCTCAGCCTGCCTGCTGCCAACCTCTTTCTTCACATGGCAACTTTTCCACCCACCCTCCCTCTGTTGGTTTTAGGGTGTCACAGAGTTGTGCTTCCCAGGATCACTGGTTGAGAGGTCCAGTTATGCCTTTTCCCTCTCAATTAAATTGTCTCTCAGTTGAGTTCCTTTCATCTATCCCTCAATAATTGCTGTGCAATTGTTAGGCATTTATATGCTTCTGTCACAACTTACGGCAGAAATGGCATTGGGCAGGATCAAACATAAGGGGTCTAGTGAACTATGTACAGGCTATGCCCCTAGCATGGGAGGGGCTGGACCTCACCCAGCTCGCAGCCGCTCCCTACTGATTAGCAGTGGGATCAAAGGCAGATTGACTTGCACCTCACTTGGGTCTAACACTGGCCAACTCCCAAGGGTGATTCCCAACTGCTTGTTGGGCTGACTCAGCATTCCCTCAGCAAGGTCTGCTGGAATGAAAGCAGATCCTTGCCCTACTGCCATGCCAACCCCACTTACTTGCTCTAATTAATGACGCTGTGGCCTGTTTTCACCCTTAAATCATTGTTGGTTGTTTTATTCCCATTGCTGATGAGGGGGGGCACATCTCACACCTGCCTCACAATAATCTATCTATGTAGTTCTTATTTTTTCACTTCTTGGTCATGCTTTAGTGTGACCAAAAAACAACTTAGAGTGGGGCTATGCAGGTAACAAATTGGGTTGGATACTGGTGCAGTTTCTCTTTGCATATATGATCTTCCAAATGCTGTGATGGAAGAATTTGTGGAAATATTTTATGTTGTTTATCTGTTACTGTGGGCCTTAGATTGTATTTTAGCCTAGGTGCATCTAGCGTAAACTCTAATAATGATTTGTCATTATATCTTTGCCACAGCAAATTAATTTGTACATTGCCATGAACAATGACAAATGAAGATGCTGGGAACAGCTGGTTAGCAGCTCACAGAGTTTGCAATGATTTCATGCCCCTGTCTGGAAAACAATGCTCTTTTCATAATGCTGCTGTTCTTAAGTCTTAAAAGCAAGGTGTTTTGCATATTTTTCAATTTCCTTAATTTGTTAAGCAAGGTAAACCATCCTTCCCTGACCACCACACACTGAAAATGCTGAACACCATTACAAAACTTTATCCGCTGATTTATCTGCAGTATCCCCTCCAGCATCTTAAGAGGGTTTGATAAAATGATTTTGGTGAAGTCCAGCTTGAAAAGATCAAATCAGATGTTTCCTTGCATTTCACCCAGATAGTGGGTAGACCCAAGAAGGCCTTTGCCGCATCCGAAATGATAAAGGAATATATCCTTGTAGCTGATGACATATCATTCGAGCACAATCACACAATGCTAGTGGAAAAAATGAAAAGTGGAGTACTCAATGAATGTAAAAAAGATTTTTTTTCCTTGCACATGCTAGGCTATTGAGATACTGGACAGCAACACTGTTGATCACATTTTTGCAAATATAGAAAAGAAATGTGGACCTTTTTAGCCACATGGTTGATTATTCTACTTTTAATTACTACATTCCTTATAAAAGAAGTCTAAGCATTTACATGGGAATGGTATGCTGTATTTGTTGAGTTAGAATACTTATATCCCTCTTAATAGTTCCAAAGCAGCTTACAAAGGATTCGCCCAATGCCATCACATTCAAAAAGTTTTGTACATACTGTATAATCAGAAATAACATGGTGCCAGGTTCATTTGGGCAGCATCTTCTGCCCACATTCTTGTTGCTCTTGGTGTTGTCAGGCAAGCAGGAACACAGAAAATCTCCAGGCCATTTTGGAGTAGCTGGATCTCATTTAGTCCATGTTGGGGCCAAGTCTTCCTTAGCTGACAGCTTGCAGTTCGCAGGCAACAGCTCCCACTGAGGTTCTCTGAGGTAATGAAATGGGGTTGAGCAGCTAGATTCCACTTAACCTATGATGGCGGTGATTCTTCCCTTATTGGCACTTGGGGTTACCAGGCAACAGCTCCACTGAGGACCTCTGAGGCAAGGGAGTGAGGCTGATCTGCTGGATCTGGTAATGGGGAATTTTATATATCCACACATATATAATCATATATATTAAAAAAGGTATATGTTTTATAATCATAGGGACCTGAAGATTCAGGCTCATAGAGAACCCTGAATCTTAACATTTAATTCAGACCTGTAAGCAAAAACCTGTTGCAATGGCAACAGGTCACAGCAATCTCCTGTTTCCTTGCCAAATTCGGCGGGAGCCAAGACTCGGCTGATGCATGACTGACAAGTGATTAATTAGTCTATTGTTCAAATCCAATCAGCATATAACCTGTGTAGTCAGGACTGACAAATTATATTGCTTTGATGATTTCCTGAGTATAGCAATAATGCCATCTACAGGGAAAAGAGCTTTACAGCATAATCAAATGTTTAATGAAGAGAAATTGTGAGATTTTATAATGATTTTAAAACAAAGTTATATTTACAACTTTATAAGTGTGTTTTCATTAAGAAAAAGGTGGTGTTTTCATTAAGAAAAGGGGGTGGCCTACCTCCTCTATATTTCTGAGGCTGAAAGATACTAGTTAGCCAGAGTCATCCAGTTTTCCTTTGTCTATGTGGTTTCACAATGTAGCTCGGGTTTAAACAAAATCCTCTTTCATGAGTTGTGTATTTGATAAGTAAGGAAATTGGATTTCTGAGAAAGTATAAGGACATAAGAAACCCTATGGCAAGGAATATAACTGGGGGGTGCTCATACATTTCCAAACACTCTGAGTTGAGGCAAACTTAACTCAGGGAACTTGTCCAAATATCATCAGGTGTACCTGGTCAGCCTGACCCATCAGAAACAATGCAACAATGGAATGTACCAAGTATGCTTGAAAGGATATTCACAATAGTAACTGTTCCAACTAGAACCAAAGATCATTAGTCTTGAAAAGACAGTAGGACAATGGAGACATTAATGATATGGACAGAATCTTGGAGTCACCACTGGAGTTAGCTAATACTTTCTGATTGGTTTGGAACGATTGTAGAGAGGAGGAACTGTGATGTTGGGTGGGCAGGAACTTGTGAGATTGGTGAAATCACTGTCACATGCTGTAACTGTACTCTATAAAAGAGCTTGCACACAGTGTCTCAGTGCAGTCTTTCCTGGATGTTTCTGGGGGGCTGACCCTGCATATGGCCCTGCATATGCTTGTAAATAATAAAGGCCTACCTTTTTGCTTCAGTCCTGTGTCCTCAAATATTTTCTTTAAGGACCCCCAGCAAAAGATCCCAATGGAGAAAGAATTCTCCAACACTGGCTCAGCTCATCATGGAGGCAAGTCTTATCTTGTTGGTTTTTACAAGCTACCTGTATTTCCATCTTACTATGAAGTGTAATAAAAATGGAATTGTTTTACTTGGATTAGAAATAGGCACATTCTGCTGCTCTAACAAAGAGAAGCAAGATAACTCTTTCAAAGCCATCCATTAAATGGTTACATTTTTAAGGGCAACATGAGCACTGCAAGGGGCAGAATGCTGATTTTCTGATGGAAACAGCATTTGTGTAAGATTGTGGGAAAGAAATAAAAAAATGAAAATATATTTACAATTGAAGGATGTGAAGTGAGGAAGTGGAGATTCACCTTATGAATGTTGAATCTCCATGGCCTAGGTTTAGTGGTAGAGAGCTTTGCATGCAAAAGATCCCAGGTTCAATCCCTGGCAGCTCCTTTTAAATAAAGGATCTGGGAGCAGATGATGGAAAAGACCTCTGCTAGAGAGTTCCTACCAGTCAAAGTGGGCAGTACTGGGCCAAATGGACCAATAGTCTGATCTGGTATAAGGCAGCTTCCTGTGTTTGTGTGCCACCAACAATCAAATTATGGGGTCTTGATCTTTGTGTAAGCTGCTTGTATGAAGCAGAATCAATGCAGTCTGGTCAATTTTAAGCTGGGTCCCCCAGATATGGTTCAAAATGAACCAAACAATGTGTGTGCCACACTGCACATTTTGGCTCACTACTTGGGTTAATCTTTCAGCAGCAGTCATGCTGCCCAAGTAGTACATGAATTGATCCCTACTGTGAATTAGCAAAGGAGTGTCTTTGGGGATAGGGTGAAATCATAAGGGGTGTCATTCAGGGAAGGGAACAGTTCTCCAGTGTTTCAGACTACATGTGACTATACCACAGTTACATCTATTGGACCTAAAACTCATGTTATATTCACCATGTAAATGCTACTGAAAACAAAGCCTCCCTAAGACAAGTTATCTCTGACTGGCTGCAGTGTGCACAATTTCCTTCCAGGTGTTTTCTTTCCTGCCATGTTGAATTTCAGCAGTAGTGCAATACTGCAAGTTGGGGGCTTGGCATAGCATCATAATGATTGCACCCTGACCTAGGTAGCCCAGGAGTGGAGCCCTGGACCATAAGCATGTTCCAAAATACTATTATACACTATAGCAAAATCAGGGGACTGAAAAAAGAGTTAGTTGCTGCCCATTTGTGTTGACTGAGGAAAACAGAAAAATTGAGTTTCACAAAGTTTATAAAGCCCCCAATGCATCTTAAGTGAACCCTTTTCCCAAAAGCATTTCATAAATATTCCAAAAGCATAATAATAATAATAATATTTTATTTATGAGTCGCCTATCTGGCCGAATTAACGGCCACTCTAGGCGACGTACATCAATACAATAAAATACAATATAAAACAATGAGGGCCACAATCAATAATTAGACTAAACACTACAATTCTGATTAATAACAGTGTTAAAAGCTAACCCACCCCAGGGATCCCATAGGCCTGCCTGAACAGCCAGGTCTTCAAGGCTCGGTGGAAGCCTATCAGGGAGGGGGCATGGCGAAGGTCGAAAGGAAGGGAATTCCAGAGGGTGGGGGCCACAATCGAGAATGCCCTCTCTCTAGTCCGTACCAGCCTCGCTATTTTAACTGGCAGGACTGAGAGAAGGTCTTGTGTGGCTGATCTCGTCAGGTGGCATAATTGGTGATGCTGGAGGCGCTCCTTCAGATAAACTGGGCTTCTGTTCATTTGTGGCTCCAGGATTTTGAGAACCCTCTGGCATGGCATCCTCAGTGGGACCCCTTAGGAGGCAGAACATGCAGGCTAGCTCTTATCTTCTTGACTTGCAAGGTGGAAATGGTAGCACTGTAGTCTTCAGCTGGTGTTGGTGCCCTGAGTAATGCCCAACCATGTCACTTTCTGGACCATGCCACTTGCTTCTGTTTCTTGGTCTTGCTAGACTCTGACAACAAGCTTTGCTGATCAGCATTGCTTTTATTAGTTTTACAGGTGTAAAATAGGTGTATGATTTTTTTTTGTGGTGGCTGCCATTCTTCTTCCAGTTTCCCAGAATGATGCTAAATCTAGGGTATTGTAGAGAATGGGAGAGAATAGAGGCCAGGCTGCCAACAGAGTTGCTGCTATTGCCGCTTGCAATAGTTAATAACCAAAACAACAACAAAATGTAGGGAAAAAAGAAGTCACTGGTAATGGTGACCCTTACTGTTGAAAACAGTTGGAGGATTTCCCCCCAGCGAGATATTCTGTGAAATGGTCCCACAATTTTCCTGTCCCACAAATTGGGTGAAGGACATTTGCACACAGCTGTAGGACAGACAGACATGCAGACAATCTCCCTCTTTTGCAATGGGCAAAATAATTCCACTCCAATGCATGAAGTATAAGGAGCGTGCCCTGAACACATCCCACAGAGTCGACAAAAGTATGCCTGATGCCACTTTTTCTTAACCACTTTCAAGTACTCTCACGCATTAAATGAAATCTTGTACATATGGATGTGAGGGTGTTTACGTTTTCAGGCTGATCAACTGTTGTTTGTGAAACAGGGAAATTATAGATTTTCTTTCATGCCCCCCTTTTTTGTTTGGGGTCTCCGCAATGTTTTCTTATATCTTCACATAGTGTTTGGATCCCTTGCACCTGTGAAGTTGTTTACTCAGCTATGAACACAATTATGACACAGAAAAGCAGTTGCTTTTGAAATAAACATCTGGAAAACCTTCTGGGTGCTGCATTGATTCAGAGAATGGCAGCCTTGGACTGTTAATGACAAAAAGGCTAATTTCTCTCCCTGTCTCTTGGCCTGTATAATACATAACCAAATTAAAAAGGGTAATACTGGAAACTCTTGAACATGACTTTATTTATTAGTAACTGAAGTAATGTCCCTAGAAACACTATGAAAATATTGTGTGTTGCAATCTCTTTGTTTCACTCCAATAAATCAATGCAATAACTAATTTTTGTGTTCTGAGTTCATTTATAACAATTATTGTATACATGCCAGAACTGTGTGCTCATCCTGTCTGTTACCTCCAAGACAAAATTCTTCAGTGACGGCTGCAGCCACCTTCCCCCAGACCCCAGGAATAATATGGTTTAAAGTCTTTTGTTTTTGAGATGTTATAGAGTGTTTTTGCTTGCTGTCCTGGGCTCCTTCTGGGAGGAAGGGCACGGTATAAGTTTAATAATAAATAAATAAATAAATAAATTGTAAACCCTGCTAAAACGATATATAGTGATTTAACAGTATCCCACTGATGTAATCCTCAGAATATGTTATGCATACTCTATGATACCTATTAAGAAACTGAACCTAATCTTAATAAAAAAAACTTTGATAGTTTAAATTTTAGAGACTGATGTGCAATTGTCACATCACCAAGGATGCCTAGCCTTATTTTACCTGGTACTTGGCATGCAACTCTTCCTTACCTATACCCATTGCATAGTATGCCCAAGTTTGGATAAGGGTTGTGTGTGCTTCTTTTTTGCTTTATAGTGCTTAGCACACCCTTCATATTTTCTCACATGCTCTTAATGTTACATAAACTTTCTATGGAAGGTGAATGAAAAATCTATAGTAGTACTAAGACCTAGGAATTTTCCAGAATCAGATGGATTCAAACAACTGTTTGAAGTGGGGTAGCTGCTAAAAATCACCTTACCGTGAGGTGTCTGAAATGACAAGCACGTTCAGAGATGTCATAGACGTTTATGGCACATCCTAATGTTACCTGTATGTAAGGGAACCCACCTCAAGATTCTAGCACTTACAAGGCCCTAAACAATTTCAGAGCCAGTTACTTGAAAGACTGTCACCCTTTGGAATGTTGTCCCCCCCCTTAAAATCTGACTGGCACTGATGTTGTTTCTTTTGTGTGTGTGTCAGCTAAAACTCTTTAGCCAGGCTTTTTTTGTTATGATATGGCTTTTTGATGTTTTAGGCCACTGACAATTGTAGTCAGGAGAAGTAGTTGTACTGATTCATTTTACATTGTTTTAAGGTTTATATTGGAATTGTTGTATTATTAGATTGATTTGTATATTTGATTTATCCAGTCCTGGGATCACTTGTTTGATGAAGGGTGGATTAAAAATTAAACAAATAAATAAATACAGTACTCAGATAGTCAATTTATAGGTGCAACCATGGTGCCTGAATATACTGATCTTCCAACAGAGATATGAATAGCTCTGTGCAATGTATAGATATATAGATTGTTTGCAAGGCACTTTGAGGGTAAAGTTGCTCATCTCCATAGCAGTCTTAATGCTCCATCCACATCTACTGAAGTCCCCAATGAGGTGTCCAGTGCAATGTCTGCTGCAACTTCTTGGGAACGGTTTCAGTTGATGCAGACTGATGACGTAGACAAGGTGCTGGTGTTGATGTGGCCAGCAACATGTCCTCTTGACCCTTGCCCTTCTTGGCTTATTAAAGCTTGCCGAGGGGGTTTGACTGAGTGGATCCAGGGTGTGGTCAATGGATCGTTGCGGGAGGGAGTGGTTCCAGCTGCCTTGAAAGAGGTGGTGATCCCAGAGCTGGAAAAGTTACTTTTTTGAACTACAACTCCCATCAGCCCAATCCAATGGCCATGCTGGCTGGGGCTGATGGGAGTTGTAGTTCAAAAAAGTAACTTTTCCAAGCTCTGGGTGATCCGACCGTTCCTGAAAAAGACCACCCTGGACCCATTGGTTTGTGACAACTACCGACCGGTTGCAAATACCCCCTTTTTAGGGAAGATGATTGAGAGGGTTGTGGCACAGCAATTGCAAGTACTCTTGGATGAGACAAATTATCTCGACCCATCCCAGTCTGGGTTCAGGCCTGGTTGAGGGACTGAATCAGCATTGGTCGCCCTGATGGATGATCAGGAGGACAGGGGAGTGCGACCATGTTATTCTTACTTGATCTCTCAGCTGCTTTTGATAACATTGACCATGGTATCCTTCTGGGCTGACTTGGTGAGATGGATATTGGAGGCACTGTTTTACAGTGGTTCCAATCCTATCTCCAAAGTCGTTCTGAGAGAATAGTATTGGGTGACTGTTTTTCGACCCCCTGGCAGTTGTGCTGTGGGGTGCCGCAGGGCGCCATCTTGTCCCCCATGCTGTTTAACATCTATATGAAACCCTTGAGAGCGGTCATCAGGAGATTTGGGGTGAGATGTCAGCAGTTTGCTGACAAATACCCAGCTCTATTTCTCTGTAACATCTGAATTGGGAGAGGCCGTGCAAGTCCTGGACTCAGTGGTGGGCTGGATGAGGGCCAAAAAACTGAGTCTGAATCCTAGCAAGATGGAAGCACTGTGGGTTGGTGGTTCCCAAGTTCAGATAATTGGTCAGTTGCCTGCTTTGGATGGGGTCATACCCCCTCTGAAAGAGCAGGTTCGTAGCCTGGGGGTTCTCCTGGATTCGTATTTGTCGCTAGAGGCCTAGGTGACCTCAGTTGCTAGGAGTGCCTTTTACCAGCTTCGGCTGGTAAGACACCTGTGGCCATTTCTGGACTGGGATAGCCTGACCACTGTTGTCCACACACTGGTAACCTCCAGGCTGGATTACTGTAATGCTCTCTATGTGGGGCTTCCCTTGAAGTTGGTCCGGAAGCTGCAACTGGTGCAAAATGTGATGGCGAGACTGCTCACTGGGGCAGGGCATCATCAACATGTCAGCCCACTGCTGAAAGAAATGCACTGGCTGCCCATTTGCTACTGGGCCAAGTTCAAGGTTCTAGTTTTTGTGTACAAAGTCCTATACAGCTTGTGACCAGGATACCTGAAAGACCGTCTTACCCCTTATATACCCAGTAGATCACTGCGCTCTGCAGGTGAGGGCCTCCTGCAGATACCATCTTATCAGGAGGTCTGTTCTGCACAACATAGCAAATGGACCTTTAGTGTGGTGGCACCTACCCTGTGGAATATCCTCCCCTTAAATATTAGAGAGGTGCCATCTCTGTTATCTTTTCAGTGCCTATTGAAGACCTTCCTCTTTCAACAAGCCTTTTAAGTTGAGACCTATCCCAGTCCGCGTCTGTGTTGGAATTGCTTTTTAATATGTTCTTAAACCTTATTTTTAAAATGTTTTTAATCTTAGAAGATGTTTTGAAAGCCTTTTTTAAAGAAATGTTTTTGAAGACGCTTCTTTTACTGTGTTTTAAAGTTTGTTTTTATGATGTTTCAAAAATTTTATTGCTTTTGTTTGCCGCTCTGGGCTGCTGCTGGGAGAAAGGGCGGGATATAAATCAAATCAATAAATCAATAAATCAATAGCTCAGTTTAAGCGTTCCACACATGAAATTATAATAATTTGAGGCAGGAGAGCAGGGTCATGCTGGTCTGCCCTGTGCTCACCCCATCCCCTGTATCAGTCTCTCCTCAATCCTTGCTATCAGTGTTTGGGAGGATGTCTGCAGTGGGCCAATTTATCAAAGGTGCAGATAGTCCTCATGAACTGGATTCCTGAGTGCTCATGGTTCTAGTTCACAGGGCCCTCTTATATGCGCCCTGCCCCGCTGCAGACATCCTCCCAAATGCATGGACAGTGCTTATGAGGGATCGGTACAGGGTCTTGTAGTGGGGATAGGATGAGCAATTACAGCCCTGCTGTCTTGCATCATATAATTATTGTAAATGTTTGTTTGTTTATTTTATTTAGAAACATTGATAAACCACTTAATAAAAATCATCTCTAAGCAGTGTACATAAACAATGATAAATCATACACAGATTTAAAATCAGAAAATATTAAAAACAAATGTACATGACTAAATTATGTGTCTGGATAAGCTTGCTGAAATAAAAAAAAGTTTCTAGCAGCATCTAAAAGAATATAACAGCCATGATGGCTGGGGGAAAAGAAATATAAGCCTTTTACAAAAGAGCCCAAATAAAATGAGAAGAGCAGAAATGTCTGGAAATGCTTCAGTTAGTTTAGCAACCACGAACTGTCTTCCAAAATACAAGTAGGCATTTTGGACAGCTGTGTAGGTTAAAACTGTATGCTCAGCAGAACAGAGCAAAGCTGATATGGAATAGTTTTAAATGTCTTTCCCCTCATAACTAGATTATTCAGTACAATGTCATTTGCTGCCACTGACATTTCTTTAAAGTCATAAAGGCACACACTGTCATAAAAGGGCCCAGAATAAAATTAGGAATATCATGTATAAATTATCTTTAACCTTAGTTTCATTTGGACTGTGACTTTTTAGACCTGATCAATTTTCATGAAACTATCCACATAAAACTGTAAAAAAATATTTGATCCTTGGCTCCTGTAAAGCTAACTTAATACTGTCTTGGTACTGAGTACTGCTGTTGGTGGCAGTCTCTGTCGTCAATTCATAAAAGCGGTGGATAATTTGAGGGGTCTCATATCATTTCCTAGAGCTCTGTTAAGGACATCTACACAAAAAAGATGCTTCATTTCTGTAGTGACTAAACTGACAAGAACAGTCAACATTCACAGACTTATTTTGCTTGCTATGCAAAAGAATGACTTCTTTCAGTTACTCAGCTGGAGAATGGTCTGAAGCCACATGATCCAGTATACAGTACTACTCCTAAAGCTAAGCAAGCCTAGCCTTGTTGAAGAGTGAATAGGAATCATGTGTGAGCTCCTCTGCAAACCTGACTGGGCCTTGAGTTGTGCCTTCATTCCAGACTGTGAGGTGAGCAGCCATGAAAGATTATGTCTACTCAGTTGTAGCACTGTCGCTCTGGAATACCCTCTGGCTTAGATTTGGCTGAGTCCTTCAGTACTGTTGTTCAGAGTGGGGTGGGGAACCTTGTCCTGTAGGCCAGACCTGACCCACCAATGATTCAAATTTGGCTGAGGCAGTTTTTGCCAAACCACAGCCACCTATCCCACACCTGGTATAATATGTGCCATCAGAATTGGGGCAGGCAGAGGCTGTCAATGTGGCTGCCAATGTACAATTGCCGGCCTTAAAACGTGTTCTTGAATGTGAACTGGCAAGTGAAAACAGACTTCAGCTCTACCATCCATCAGATGATGGGCAGTAAAGTTGAAGCCTGCTGGATCAGCTGTGTGAGCAAGTTCTTTACTCGCTCACACAGCCGATGCCTACAGAAAGCAGACTTTGGCTGTACCATCCATCAACGATATTGGTGACCCCAGCCATACGTTTATGGCTTGGTGGGGGAGATCTGCTGGCAGAGCAACTAGTGAATCCATTGTCTTGCTGGCTGGTTGTGGGCGAGATAGGGATGGAGGTGGCATTTTTGTTTTTCTGTTTTATTAAATTTGTATAACTTGTTCAATTGTCCTTGTTGATTACAATGGAAAGGAATTAACTGTTCAAGTCCCAAGATTGGTGTAGAATTGTGGCATTTCTGTAAGTATGTCAGGGAGACAAAGTGACTTTGGACATGACATATGCACACCCACCATGTCACTCACCCTGCCATGCCATGTCTCATTCCTCCCTGCTCTGCCGGCATCTATTTATGCCACTTCTTATGGTCCCTTAGCCCCCTTTCCAGTGGATTACACCCTTAGTGTGTAAGTTCTGCTGCTGTCTGTAAACTAATTTTATTTACTGCTGTCCACTGGTGTGTTTTATGAATTTAGTAAACAAGAATGCCTACTCAGGATCTCTTAACAGTTATAGCACACCCGAGAAAAGTGAGCAAAACTACTCAGACCTATTCTCAAAAAGATTCATCAGGTTTTATATACCAACATCCATTCCAAATCCCCTAGTTGTCTCTGCAAACTTTCCAGAATACAGTGCATACTGTACAGTGCATATTAGGACACTTTCAAAATGTTGCAGGGCACCCCAGGTTCACAGAGTGTTCTAGATCAGTACAATGCAGTGCATCTTTGCCTTATGCCAGCAATACAGGTGGCTTCTGTGTATGCCTGAACATAGCCTGTTACAACAGGGATGTTTTCTGAGCTTTCTAGCAAGTTTTGGTTCCATCTTGCCTCAGTTCTGGTGTGATCAGAACCTCATAACTATCATTGAATTCCCTTTTGAGCAGAACATAGCAGCATCTCAGCTATTTGGGAAATTACAGAGGAGCCAGAAGCAGCCGTCTTGTGCCTCTTTGCATTACAATCTGAACCTTCCTGTTATTAACTATACAAGAGGTTTATACCTCAGTCAAAGGTACTCGGCTGGTACAGGTTTTGAGAGCAGACTCACCCATCTGCTGTTTTGAATGGCTTCTCATTTCTAACCAGCACTGCATTACTTTGCTGTAAAAATAACAGAGTATTATCTCCCTGAAATTACAACATACTATTCATTCCAGATTATTAGTTGTCTACTAGTTTTGCTCTTTTTGCCATTTTGTGCAGAGCTGTACTGATCCCCCCCTTTTGACCATGCACTGAGTGGTGGTGAGACAACACACTCTCAAGCTTTTATGCGGAGGGGGGAGAGAAAGTTCTCAAGAGGAGGTTGCAGCAGACAGTCAGCTTCCATTTTTATAGGAAGAGAATGTTTTGGGGAAATGTGTTTGTGGGAGGGGGGCTGGCCCAGCCTGAATTTTGACCTCTCTCTCTTTTGTATCGCACAACATACATTCTCTGTGATGCATTGTTGAAAAGCCCTATTGTTTTGTGGTGATGTTTAAAACTTCATTCCATTAGATAAATAGATCTTGGTTCTATTTTTTGTTTTTAGTGATATAGAACCAGGTCCTTCAAATTTCTGAGCCAAGTCAATCTTACTCTCCGCATTTTCTATGCTGAGTAATTGTTGCTTCTTTCCGATGATTCTATGCTGAGAGTGTCAGGCAAGTGAGTCGTAAGTAAATATCAGCATTGGGCAAAATAGTTTGGCAATGATGGATCTTTCCTCCCTTGGGTACAAACAAATTCACCCTGCCATCAAACTGAACCCACTTGAAAGATTTGCTTTCCCCCTGCAGTTCTAAGATCCTTAAATCATCAATATGTTTGCCAAGGAGTCCTCAAATATGGATACACTGAGGCACTGTGTCTGAACATATGTTTGCACTGCTGATGGCTGTAAACTATGATAAGTTTCTGCTGCATATTAATGGAATATTTATACATGGTAATTTACCAAGCACAAGTCATTTATCTAATAAAAATGTTAATTACAACTTCCAAGGTATATTTATTTACAAATTGCCTTGGAATGTACAATAAAATATCATTCTCTCTCTTTTTCCTTCGCAGAAAAGTCTCACCCCCCCCCTTTTTAATGAGATTTCATCTGCAGCAAGGACTTTGAAAATTATGACACCAGAACTGATCTACTGATTGTATAAATTATAAAAGTAAAATGAAGTTCTAGGGTGCCTCAAAATGCCTCAGACTGATATAGTGGTGAGAAAGAAACTGACAAGATTGTGACCAAATATAGACGATGTGGGGAGCTGATGGGAAAGGGGCTTTTCACATTTGCTAGCTGTAGACAATGGGCTGTATCCAGAGGAAGTCAGTAGCATTTTAGTTGTTCTGAAAGCAATGGGACAAGTTAGTCATAACTAACTTATGCCTCAGTGATTTCATTGGGATCAAAACCTGTTTAACCTTTCCAGAACTGTTTTCAATGTATTTATTTATTTAATATATTTATATTCTACATTTTATGATAAAATCTTTGCAAGGAAGCTAACGAAATCAACAAAATATATACATCAAACAACAAGGCATTGAAACAAGGCCAGTAATGTAACACCTGAAACAGTAGCATTTAGAACATGAATAAAACCATCAGGCAAACGCTAAGCAAAACAAAAAAAAATTGTTATCTGCTTAAAAAACATCAGTGAGGGGGCCATATGCACTTCACAGGAGGTGGAGTTCCAAAGATGTGAGTCCATCACTGAATAGGCCCTGTCCTTGGAACTTGCCAATCTGATGGTTCCTAATCACTGGCCAGAAAACAGGGCCACTTACCTGGGGGAATGGCAAGGTGGTGGCAAGGTTGGGGCTGGGATATACGGCTGGAGTGCTAGACCGGCTCCACCAGTGCACCTGCGCAGCCTGATCTTGCTGGTGCCTTGCCTCGCAGGAACTCAAGTGCTCGCTTTCTGATGTGTTTTTTAAATATGTTCATTGTGCCTATGTTTGTTAGGGATGGATAGATCAGACTATTTCTGGTTCATGTCAGTTTCACATGTCTTCATTCATAGGTCTGTTCCATTCCCACATCAATCTGCATTTCTTTAAAAAAAATGCAAAAAACACATTTTCATATGTATTTTTCACAACAGACATATTTTTGTACACATTTTACCCTGTTTTCTATGCATTTTATGCTATACATTTTTGTATGCATCTTAACCCCAAATATGTATTTTATACACTTTTTAATCCATTCTTGAGCTAAGAGTTGCATTGCAGAATTCAGAGGAGTGCATAAATCGAAGGATAATTGCATTTGTTGCTTCTACGTTATTGTTAGTTTTTATTGTTAGTCTCTTAATGTTTTGATGTTTACATGTTCTGCTTTGTATGTCACTTATAGTGGCTGACAATTCAGTCACGTAAGCGACTAATAAGTCGCATAAATAAATAAATAAATAAATAAATAAATTCTGATCCATGTATTAGTCTGGAAAATATTATTCAGTCAGTTCACTTAAAAGTGCAGACTGAATGAAATCCTCAAACATTCCTAGTGTCCTCAACTACTTCTTAATCAACTTTCTTCCACAGAAAAAGGAAAAGATAGAGAGACTGGAAGACCATGCAGGAAAAGTGTATGTGTGTTTATAGAGAGGTGTGTGATTTAAACACAGAATGGAGAACGTCTTCCTTGCTTTTTGACTCCTTGTGCTATTCCTGAATTTTAACTCCTTCCTTGGAGACTTTGAGAAGAAGACATTGAAACTTTGAATCAGACCCAGAGACTAGCCATCCTAGTGGGAAACAACCATGTCACCTACTTGCCTCATGAAATATTACGATTTCAAATGTTACAGGTGTGCCATTGGATATGACCGCATGGAAGTAACAACCACATCTCATGCAAGACAATACACAATAAAGAATTAGAAATGACATCATGGAGAGGACTTACAAATTGACCCATAAGCTCTGCAGTAGACCAAGGTCAGCACAGATCCTGTGCTTCTCAACAGTTCATTCCACCTGGGCTTCCTTCTCCCTTCAGCATCTTTGATCAGTTTTGCTGAATGTCACAGCTGGGAATATATTGGATTGTTCATAAGCTTGTGAAGTGTGCTGCATGTATCAAGTGCTAGATAGCCCTCTTCTGTGAGATTATACCAGCTGTTAGGTTTAAATTGGTGTCATGTAGGAAGGCTTCATGGAAAGAGCACCAAAACAACTATCTCTTCCATATAAAATAGGTGCTTGTGGTATGCCAGATCTGAAGATGTATTACTGAGATTCATTGGCCAAGATCCTGTCTCCATCACTATCTAAGGGGAAATGAGTTGTTCCCACATGACTATTGTCACAAAGATTTAACAGAAATGTCTGTGACAAATTAGAAAGAAACTGATTGATTGTAGCATATCTTAGGAACAACCTCCTTCAGATGACACTATCAGGGGAATATAGCAAGACTTTTTAACGTGTTGGGCCTAGAGTGTGTATGGGAGTCCTCCATTTCTGGAAGCCAAATGCCTTAGGCTGCCACTGGCATGACATTACATAGACAGAATCTCATTTCAGCAGTTGTATGAAATAGACTGAGAAGATGGAGGTGATAAATGTAGGTTATTCGAGAGACCCACTGGAGGTTAAAATTATTTACAGTATGATTTAAGTAATATCTTTTCAGACCAACTAATTTTAATGCAGCATAAGTTTTCATAGGTTACAGCTTTCTTCTTTGGATGCAGAAGCAGAATTGCAGGGTAAGTAAGAATTAATGTGTCATCAAACACACTTTCATTTCTGGAGCACAAACATCTGTGAATAAAGCATACATGAGAAATACCCTGGGAGGCAAATTACACTTTGTAGTATGAAAATGCAGTGTTTTTAGTCATATAGGTAGAGTGAGTGCCAGGCCTTTTTGCAAAGTTAAACAGGCATGGAACACAATTTTACCTTAGAGTTCTATCATGTGCTCTTACAAACTGGTTTTTAAGAGTTTGATTTTTATGTAGTCCAGCACATGTGTTTTATTCCTTAGGACTGTGGAGTCCTTGTGACTGTGCAGAGATTTATAATTTGGCTCTCTTTTTTTAAATTATGCCTATAGAATGTTACGGGCTAGCTGCCCTTGTGCCATAAAACTGCAGTTACTGCTACTAAAACCTGGAGTCAATATGTTCAACAACCTCCAGAACTCCTTAAGCACTGGTGAATTTTGTTCCTCCAGGCTGCACAGCAAACAAAACTTGGGTTACCTTCCCCTTTCCAAAATTTGACAATGACCAGCATTGTTTTCCAAGTCTGACCTCAATTCAACAATTCCATTCAGTGACATCTGAATCCATCTGTCATGTTCGTCAAAATTCTGCCTCTCCTCCCAGTGGTAATCTTAGACGCTGGACTTAATGGTCTTCTTTCCCAACCCTCTTTAAATGGTAATGTGTGTTATCTTGGAAAAAATGGAAATGGACTGCGTTCAAGTCGATAGCGACTTATGGCAACCCTATGAATAGGGTTTTCATGGTAAGCAGTATTCAGAGGGGGTTTAACCATTGCCTTCCTCTGAGGCTGAAAGGCAGTGACTGGCCCAAGGTTACCCAGCGAGCTTCATGGCTGTGTGGGGATTTGAATCCTGGTCTCCCAGGTCATAGTCCAACACCTTAACCACTGTTAGACTGACTACTCATTCTGCTGAATAGAGTCTGGTTCAGGGTGACCATGTGTCCTACTTTACAGTGGACAAGCTGCTGGAGAGCAGTCCCTTATTTTTTTAGGAGTCCTCTATTTGAAATAATATTTGGTTTAAAGATAAAGAACCATAAGAAGGAAGAGCAGGGGCATTGAAGTTGCCCATCAACAGTTATCACTCAGACAGAGAAGAGTAGGTCACCTGGTCACATTCTTCCCCACAACTGTGAGGTGCATTGCTTTCCTATTTAAATTACAGCAATCATATCATGTCATATAAATGTAAATTTATGCATATATATTTCTGCTTTTGTCCTTTTTTAGTGAAGCATAAGTGGCCACCCTACCTTAGGCTTCTGCCTCAGAGTCTGTCAGGACAGCACCACTGTTTCTTTCCATAGTTCCAATCACTGGGTCAATGATTATTCAGGTACCACAGCTACACAAAGAACTTGGAGCCCTAGGTAAGAGAGTAAGAACTCAATGAGTTGACAGGAGGCATACATGAGCCTCACATTTTATGTCAAAGACTTGCCAGGAAGTGAAAAAAATGCCAAGGGTGCCATGTGTGCAAAATAGGATTGTATTGTGCTGTAACTTTTGAAGAAAAGCAAATTGAGGCTTTCAGCATTCTGCCCACAGACTGCAGGAAACACCCTGGAGACCCATGTGGTTCATGGGTTATTTGTTTCTGTCAGCCTGCAATGGAATTCAGTGGGTTGTTCCTTCACTGATGGCTCAAGAAAAAAGCCTTATTGGGGTAAGGTGTGGTCTTTGACAGCTGATTCATGCACCACTCATAGTGATCACTGGGAGCAGCGTCATGACCCAGAGGTCATAGAGAAGTGCAGCTGCGTTGGGACACAGGTGGCTGGGCAGAATAGTGATCCAGACAGCCAGTGATAAAAACCCAGGCTGATTTGAATGGAAAGGATTGGGCGCTAGAAAGGCACTAGAAAGAGAATGAGAGGCAGAGTGTGAAGAAGTTAGAGGAGCTTCAAACAGAAGACATGTTGCACTAGAGTTTTGCTGACAAAATACAAAGGTAGAGGAGAAAAAGGCAGAGAAATTAGATGGAGAAAGAGGAGCGGTTGGGATGAAGGAACTAGGGATGGAAGGATCTGTCCTTTTCAGTTTTCTTGGTTTCTCATTTTTCCAGTCTTAAATTTACATCTTCATGTTTCTGCAGCAATTTTCAATTTTTTAAAAAAAAGTTCTCACAGAAATTCTTCATCATTTTAGTGTGAATTTCTCCTAATAAACACATTTTGTCTGTAGTTTTGACTTTTGTACACATTTTGCAAGCAATTTCTCAGAATATAGTGCACTTGTATGTTATTTTCATGTATATATTCATTTTTATACATTTCCCCCCAATATAGTCATTTTTGTAAACAAGGTGTGGTTGGAGAACTGCATCGCAAAATTCACATAAGTGTGAATGGAGAAGGAGGGCTGTGTTTCGGTGCTTATAGTATTTCAGAAAGAGCAATTTTGATATGTTCAGCTTTAAATGTGAACTGAATCTAATGTCTCCCCCATCCATTGAAGGGACTGATGAGAGTAAAGGTGAGATAAGCATTAAAAGAGACTGGAAAGAGGAAAGGGACAGAGAAGAGAAGCACCTGCTTGACTCTTAAGAGAAAGGAATACTGATCCTACCTGTGGCTTGCCAGAGTACACTGGACAGTCTGCCTCAACTCTGGGAGACTTGCTGGTAGTGGGTATGCCCCCCAAACTGACATCCCAGATTGGGCAGGACATCTCAAGCTCCAACAATTGAGGAACCAAGCTAATTTATCTGAGCCTACTCCAGGAGTCCCAAGTGATACCTGGTAGTACAGTAACCTACTGCACGCCATCCTTCTGTACTGTGGAAGTGCTATTGACTATGTTGTTATTTTGGAACTAGGGTGAAAATTAAAGATAGGTTCCTGTACCTTTGAACCTTAACTGGAGTTAGCCTCTCACTGTACTATCCCGATGGTGTCAGAAGTGGGCCTGAGAAACATTTCTAACAGAGAGTCTGCAGTTGTTGCTGAAAGTTGCAAGATGACCTAGCTTTCAAGCCTTATTCTGAGCTGTGTTTCACTGGAAATTTCTACTATACCTTACTGTATCCAATACAAAGGACAAACCAGAAGACTATAAGATTGCAATTCTTTTGCATTGCAGTGGTGACAAGGGACTAGAGATCTACAACAACATGCAAAATGCGTATGCAGATCTAACTAACAAAACCTTGGCAGAAGCCTTAAAGACTTTTCAGCAGTACTGTAAGCTTTGGAAAAACCCAGTGTTTGAACACTATCACTTTTGGCAATTCAACTTTTATGAAGCAGAAGGAATTGTTAATTTTGTCATAGAACTGAGATGCAAAGTGCAGGACTGTGAATTTGGAGCCACAAAGGTTGTAATGATAAGGGATAGCACTGATGAAGTTCAGTGTGTTCCTACCTCTGCAGTAGTTGGCAGTTTTCCATTCATGGTTTAAGAAAGAAGCTACTATGGGTCACTATAACCAAGTACATTTGACTAATATTTTTTTCAGATACATATCTCCATGTATTTGGTCCTGTCCTACTGCTGCTTCCTGCTCTCTGCCTATTATCTACTGTAAGTAATGAAATCTTGGTTTCCTTTTTTTTAAAAAGGAAGCCACTACTGCTGGTTTTTTGAAGCTTTATAATTTCTTTTCTGCACAGACAGGATTTCCGAAATTATGATGTCCTTGCTGGGCTACAAAGATAGTTGAGGGTAAAATATTTCAAAGGCAGTTTTAATGAAAGGGAAACACTGACAGGGAGAACACAGTGCATTGTGACACTGTAGTTCTGTTCAATTTTATGTTTAAACTAAGGGGCTAATCATAATTTTTTCTCTCAAAGAAGTGACCTATAAGTAAAGAAAAGGGGGAAAATATTACTTGATGATTAAAGGCTGTAAGAAGTATTCTTTATAGTTGTGTCAGTGCTACACAATGCTGTATGTGTAACAGAAGCCAAAGTGTTTGAAATTTCTCCTAATTATGTGTGGACTCCAGACTAGAGGGTCTTGGGGGAAGGATGTAGTGAATTCCAATGACTGGAAGTTCCCCAGACAACTAGTTGACAACATTCTGACTGTGCACTTGATATATATCAGAAGCACTGAGGAAGTAGTGTGAGGAAACACTAAAGAGTGCACCACACCCTCCACCATTTCACAGCTTAAAAATAGACATTTGTAACATCAGTTCTCACAACAGTCATACCCAATGAGCTTCACCTTCTTTTCTGCAGGCTTCACATTGTATCAACATACTTTGCAACAGCTCATTTTACATTTGCTCCTGAAGCGTTGTGTCCTGGTAAGCTGATAATAATGGCTTCCTTAAAAAAAAGTACCTTATAAGCTTTTTTTAAAAAAAAATTGATAGAAGTTTTAGTTTCACCATGGATCTAGTTCTTGCTATAGAATAGCTACAAGTCAAAACACATTAAGCAACATTGACTGCCTGGATAGAAATGTTTCCTTCATGTATCTGTATTTATGGTTATTCACATATGAATTAGAGGGAAGGACTGGAGTAAGGGCCATAGCTCAGCAGTAAAGGACATATGTTGTATGCAAAATGTCCAATGTACATTTTCCAGCATCTCCAGGAGCCCAGAGAAAAACTCCTGGACTGCCAGTACTAGTCATTATAGACAATACTGAGTTAGATGGATCAATGGTCTGAGCTGATATAAGATAGTTTCCTATGTTCCATTCTCCACCTGCTCAGATATTTAACATCCAGTGATCTGGATAAATCTGAAGAACTCTGTTGGATATATGAAGCTTCGCTTACCTGCGCGAAGCTCTGGGGAGCGGTAGCACAGTTGGGGCCGAGGATGAAGCCGCAGTAGCCATTTTGAGGAAGGGAACATCGCACATCGCACTGGGATGATGCACAACGTTATGCACGCAGGGGGCGGAGCTAAGGGCCTATTTAAGCCCGCTCAGCCCCCTCCGACTTCCTCTTGGCTCGCAACAACAGGAGAGGAAGGATCGACGAGGGACAGTTTGTTTGATTACGGTGGCCATTTTCTTCGGCCGCGTGGCCGGCGCCATTTTGGAGGCACCGAGTGCGGTCACGTTGGGTCCTAAGCAGGCCCGATTTGGCTAGAGCCAACAGCGGGAAGGCAGGATTGGGCCCGGATTACAGCCACAAAGCCTGAGCAAGGGCTTTTTGGAGCCTGTTTTTCCCCGCAGCCGCACAGCACGCGAGTGCCGAGGCCTTAGAGGCTTGTCTTCACAGGCCTGGTAGTAGGGCTGGCACTACAGGCCTTAGAGGCTGTGGGTGCTGCCGGCTCTGGCCCTGAGGCAGGCCGCCCGGCCTATAAGGCAAAGCCTGACATGGTGCCTGCCTGCCTCCTCCCACTATAGTTACACAAGCACTCCACTGCAAGCCAAGTTTGTCAGGGAGACCGCTTGCCAACACTACATTGTTTAATAGTAGCATATTTTCTAAAGGGATTGTTAATTACCCTGCAGTGGGTTGAGTCATTCTGTTAAGGCATACCATGCCCCCCAAGAAAGGTATAGGGGGTCCCAAAGGGAAGGGGAAGGCCTGTAGGCTTCCACCCAAGTGCCCCCCCCAGTGGCAATGTCTTCGGAGGAAGACGAGGCGCAGCCTTGGGCAGCCATTTTAGCACGGCTAGATGTGCTAGAGAATCAGAGAGCAGGCCCACCAGGGCAGGGTCGCATTCAGACAGAAGCGGGAGAGTCATCCACAATAGAAGGGATGGCTGCAGGCACTGCAGCCATGTCCAGGCCCAGAAGGGCCAAGGCATGGGGTAGGCACACATATGGTCAACAAGCGGGTAACGGTGCTAATGTTGCTGCATTGATCCTAGCCAGGTTGGATGTGCTAGAGGCAGGGCCCAGTTCGGCTCCAGCAGCAGTTAGGGGGGTAGAGGCTTCTCCCCCCCATCTGGTGTCATCTGAACCAGCTGCAGCAGCACAGGTCTCCACTGCATCACAGTCCCGGGCCGAGGATGGCAGAGCTACAGAGGTCCCCAGGCCAGGAATTGGGACAGGTGAGTCACCTGCACCCACACTTGCAGATGCACCTCCACCTATGCAATCAATTGGGTGGCCGGGATGGAGCTGGCCGCCTTGGGGGCCATGGGCCTCAGTACAGGGCGGACATTCCTCCACTCCAGTCCGTGCTACATCACAAGTCAGACAGGGAGTTGCTGCTACCCAGGGAGATAGGCCACCTCCTCTACAAATGGCTTGCCAACAAGTTTGGCAGCATGCTGTAGGGGATTCAGTCTCTTCGGCTGCCCCCCCCAGCATGGCAGTGACGCATCCTGATAATTCAACAACGGAGTCACAGACCACTGCTGTGGAGGCTGCGGCAGCTTCAGACCCCTTTAGTTCGATTGCTGCAGGGGCCATTCCTTTTGGGGAGGTATCTGTCTCCTTGGGATTTCACCTCCTTCCTGCGACTAAGGAGAGGATTTGGCGTGGGGAGTACATGGACTTGTTCACACTTCTTTACAGGGAACAGCCCAAGAGAGATAAGGATAGGGATGGAGATATGGAGCCAGAGAGGCCTAAACGTAAAAGGGTTGAACGGACTTGGCATAATTGGTTGCCAGCCTACATGATTTACGCAGGGGTAGCCATGGAAAAACAACCATTGCGGGGGGCCCTGTTGATGAAATATCTAGATATTATTTATAGGGCCTATATTGAGTTTTCTGGCCTGGCTTGGTTATCCTATGACGAGGTCTTCCGTATGTGGGTGGCTTTTGATAAGACACTCCCCTGGGACAGGAAGGAGCCTGAGCTGTGGCTGCAATTCATGGCAGCAGCGCGCGATGACTGGGGACAGAGCAGATAGCGGGCATTTACTTGGCAAACAGTCGGCTCCCCTGCCCCACGGTAATGCGGGGCAAGGGGTTCAACAATGGCTGTTCTGCTGGGAATTTAATTCCCTTGGATCCTGCACCCGGAACCCATGCTGTTTTTGTCACAAATGCTCCATATGTGGGGCGACACACTCAAGTGCAACTTGCCCCAGGAGCAGACCCTTTCGGGGCGGGGCTAGGGACTATCAGGGAGGCCGGGAACAGCCCCCTGCAGGGTCGCACTTTTTTGTTAGATGGTTTTTCATTAGGCTTCCAAATTCCCTACACCGGCCCACGTTTGGCTTTTAGATCTCGCAACCTCCGCTCCACTGTGGGAAAGGAGGACTTGGTGCAGCAGAAAATTGATAAAGAAGTGCAGGCTGGGCGAGTTCTCAGCCCATTCCAGTCTCCCCCTATTTCTAACCTTAGGGTGTCTCCCTTGGGCATTGTGCCCAAAAAGGCAGCCAGGGAATTTAGGCTCATTCACCATTTGTCCTACCCTCAAGGGATGTCAGTTAATGATTTCATTCCAGATAATTTGTGTTCTGTCCACTACACGTCCCTGGACACTGCAGTGTGCATGCTGCGCTCCTGTGGTAAAGGGGCTTTTATGGGGAAGTGTGATATCAAGTCTGCCTTCCGTCTCCTGCCAGTTCACCCAGCGGATTTTGAGCTACTGGGCTTCACCTTTTGGGGGCATTTCTATATAGATAGGGCCCTGCCCATGGGATGCTCAATTTCTTGCGCTGTTGTCGAGCGCTTTAGCTCTTTCCTGGAATAGGCTGTCAGGAAACGGGGGGGCTTACACACGGTAGTGCATTATCTGGATGACTTCCTATTTGCTGGCAGGGCAAACACGGATGAATGTCAGCACTTAATGTCCCAATTTAGTGAGTTGGCTGGGGAACTTGGTGTGCGTTTGGCCTTAGAGAAGACGGAGGGTCCTGCCCAGGTCTTGACATTTTTAGGTATTGAAATTGATGCAGTAGCCATGAGTTGCCGGCTTCGCATGGCTAAAATTAATCTTTTGCGCGTCAAGATATGGGAGGTAGTTGGGGCTAAGAAAGTTTTCCTTTCTACACTCCAGGAACTAGCAGGACACCTGAACTTTGCTTGCAGGGTCGTTGCACCAGGACGGGCCTTTTTGGAGACACGAATGGCTCCTGGAAGCAGAGATGCAAGTTTATTCGGATGCATCAGGGTCTTATGGTTTCGGAGTAATATTTGGGTCTTCCTGGTGTAATGGACAATGGCCTCAGAGTTGGGTTCAGGAAGGACTGGACAAGGACCTGACCTTTCTTGAATTCTTTCCCATTGTACTGGCAGTGCATTTATGGGCAGAGAGGCTTCAGAACTTTACTGTCCATTTTTGGTGTAACAATGAGGCCACAGTACATGTTATCAACTCTCTTACATCCAGGAACACCAGGGTTATGGGGCTAGTCCGGGCTTTTGTTCTCCAGTGCCTGCATTTTAATAGTCTTTTTCGGGCACGGCATGTTCCTGGCATTGACAATAGTGTTGCTGATGCTCTGTCATGGAACCAGATGGACCGTTTCCATCAGCTGGCACCGTTGGCCAGTGCTCAGCCGGATGCCGTGCCCCCTACAATTTGGGAGATTGGAGAGCGGAGTCGGAGAGGGCCATAAGCCTATCCTTTGCCCCCAGCACGCTCGCTGGCTATCAAAGAGTAGGTAGGGCAATGGAAGACTTTTGGGCCACCAAGGGATATACGCCCCAGTGGCCCATTCCGGTGAGTCAGCTGCTGGAATTTCTGGTGGATGGCAAGAGGAAGGGCTTGTCTGTCCGAGCCTTAAAAGGTAAGCTAGCCGGACTTTCCTTTCTAGCTAAGGCGCAGGGTTTCCCGGATCATTCCATGGATTTCAGGGTCCGGCGCATGTTGGCTGGGTGGGCTAGGGAGCATCCAGCTGCCCCTGATCGCCATCGCCCTATGTCCCCAGCACTTTTAGAGAAACTCATGAGCCAATGGTCGGCAGTATGTTCTTCTACCTATGAAATACAGCTATTTCAAGCAGTGTCCCTTACATTATTTTTTGGGGCATTTCGGATTGGAGAAGTAGTGGCTGGGTCTAAGATGGACCAGTCATAGCGCGCCCCCTTAATTTCAGATATCAACATGAAAGCAGGCAGCGCTTACCTCACGCTACGTAGGTCTAAGACTGACCAAAGGGGTAAGGGACGGACTGTTATTTTAGCTCCCTCCCCCTTGCCACACATTTGCCCAGTGCTGGCCCTGCAAACATTTATGACAGCTCGAGGAGCAGTGAATGGATTTTTATTTGTTCACAAGAATGGTGCTCCTCTAACTAAATATCAATTTTGGGCACTTACGAAGAAGGCCCTACTTAGATTAGGAATAGACTCATCAGGTTTTGGGACCCACTCTTTCAGAATTGGAGCGGCTTCCACGGCAGCGGGGCTGGGTTTCCTACGGGCCAGGCTGCAAGCAGTTGGAAGGTGGGCTTCTGGGGCCTACAGGAGTTATGTCCGCCCCATGAGTAGGCATGGTGATACGGAAGCCTAATGGCGTTGCCTTGTTTTGGCAGGTTGCCGGAGGGGGACGGAGCAGATGCGCATCCTAATCTGCGGCCACAGCATGATTTTCTGGGCGGGCCGCAGGGCCGCGTCGTCTCAAATGGGCTCACAGCTGGGGCTCAGTCAACGAGCTACTGTACAATGGCTTGGCCGGCAAGGGATGCACTGGGATGGGCTCCTACCCGCCCTGTTCCGGCAAGGGTTAGTGCGTGACATTCCGCACATTTTGGTCATTCACCTGGGAGGTAATGACCTGGGTTTATTTTTTTATTTTATTTTATTTATTTTATTACATTTTTAAACCGCCCTATAGCAACAAGCTCTCAGGGCGGTGTACAAAAAGGTAAAAGCAGGTTAAAATCCAATAGTCATAGTAACAATACACTATAAAATATACAAACAAAATTAAGACAAAAACAAATTAAAGTTTAAATTAGATTAAAATGCCTGGGCAAAGAGGTAGGTCTTTACCTGGTGCCGGAAAGATAACAAAGAAGGTGCCAGGCGTATCTCATCAGGGAGGGCGTTCCATAACTCGGGGGCCACCACTGAGAAGGCCCTAGCTCTAGTTATTACTCTCCGGGCCTCCATATAAGTTATTACTTAAGGGCAGGGCCCTTACTGTTCAAGCCTGTAGCGACATGCGCATTATAAGGCAGCGTTGGCCTTCAGTTTGTCTGCTTTGGTCAGACATACTGCCACATAGAGAATGGCGTGGAGTTTGGGACCCCAGGAGGATAGACTGGGCACGTAAGAGGGTCAACCGACAGATTCGGTTGGCTCTTCTTGGGGATGGTGGGTTACCCATTCCGCATCCACTCATACAGCATTCTAGGGTTGAACTATATAGGACCGATGGCGTTCATCTGTCGGACACAGGGAACAACATATTTTTGCAAGACCTGCAGAGGACTCTGCTGGAAGTTCTTCTACGCAGTGGGGAAAAGGGGACTAAATAGAGATTTGTCCCCTTTTTGTGGCAGTAAAGTACAGGAGGGGAAATAGGTAACGACAGCTAGGTGGCCCCCTTAGGCACCTTTCAAGGTGATTGGTGGTTCTGGAGGCCTGTCTGTCAGGGTTTTATGGCCCAAGGGCAGGATATGGGCTGCTTTTCGGGCCAACTTACCTCATCCACCTGAGGGTTCTACAGCCCCGGGGGGTGGTGATGTGGGAAGGCCTCCCTACTCACCTACAAGGTGTGGCTGGGGCAAGGGGTAAGCAAAAGGGGGCTTGCCCTTTGCCCCAGCAGGGGCTGGTCGCACAAGAGCTGTAGGGCAAGCTGCTTGCCTATAGTTAGTTCCCGCACTTAGGTTTCACCTCTGCAGGTCGCTTTAAATGTTCTTGTTTATAATTTAATAAAGTGGCCCTTTATTCAACCATAGCTGCTGTTGTCTGCGTATTATTTCACCCATCGACCGCAAAGGCACACTAACACATTTTTAAAAGTGCTATTCCCAATGTCTTCTCAAGACAAAATAGAGAACAAGATTTTACCAGGGGTAGATACCAGAAACTATGGCCTTTCTTTAAATACAGGGACATTTGGAGCATGATAGCACACATATATACACTTTCTGTGTTTTTGGTATAAGAGATGGTCCCCCTACACGTACAAGAGCTGATTAACATTTCCCAGTTCTGGTTTATTTCTATAGGACATGTTTTGAGTAATGGACCACTACAAAGCAGAGGGGGTAAAGTTATTGCAAATAAGCACTTCAACAATTTCCATATGTTAAAGAAAGAGAGGAGGGAGAAAAACCTTTGTCCAATTTGTAATACAAGATTTGTTGATCCTTTTCATGGAGGTCCTGCAAAAGTGGAAGGAAGGGGACATCCAGGGGCTCTTGGATGACACTGATTATCTCGATCCGTTTCAATCCGGTTTTAGGCCTGGGTTTGGTACCGAAACAGCCTTGGTCGCCCTGTATGATGACCTTTGTAGGGAGAGGGACAGGGGGAGTGTGACCCTGTTGATTCTCCTTGATCTCTCAGCTGCTTTTGATACCATCGACCATGGTATCCTTCTGGGAAGGCTCACGGAGTTGGGAGTTGGGGGTAATGCTTGGCACTGGCTCCGCTCCTACTTGGTGGGTCGTCAACAGAAGATAGTGCTTGGGGAACACTGCTCGATACCCTGGACTCTCCATTGTAGAGTCCCACAGGGATCGGTACTGTCCCCCATGCTTTTAACATATATATGAAGCCGCTGGGTGCGGTCATCAGGAGTTTTGGAGTGCGTTGTCACCAGTACGCTGATGACACGCAACTTTATTTCTCCTTTTCATCTTCCTCAGGTGAGGCTGTTAATGTACTAAACCGTTGCCTGGCCGCGATAATGGATTGGATGGGAGCTAACAGACTGAAGCTTAATCCAGACAAGACCGAGACGCTGTTAGTGATGGCCTTCTCTGCCCAGATGGTGGATGTTCACCCTGTTCTGGATGGGGTTACACTCCCCTTGAAAGAACAGGTTCGTAGCTTGGGAGTTCTTTTCAACCCTTCCCTGTCTCTTGAGGCTCAGGTAGCCTCAGTGGCACGGAATGCTTTCTACCATCATCGATTGGTAGCCCAGCTACGTCCCTATCTGGACAGTGACGACCTCGCTTCAGTTGTTCATGCTCTGGTAACTTCTAGATTGGACTACTGCAATGCGCTCTACGTTGGGCTGCCCTTGAAGACAGTTCAGAAACTACAGTTAGTCCAGAATGCAGTGGCCAGATTGTTGACGCGGACCAGAAGGTCCGCTCATATAACACCTGTTCTGGCCCGTCTGCACTGGCTTCCTATTTGTTTCCGGGCTAAATTCAAAGTGCTGGTTTTGACCTATAAAGCCTTACACGGCATGGGACCGCAATACCTGGTGGAGCGCCTCTCCCAATATGAAACTACCCGTACACTGCGCTCAACATCTAAGGCCCTCCTCCGACTACCATCCCATCGAGAAGCTCGGAGAGTGGTGACTAGAAATAGGGCCTTTTCGGTTGTGGCCCCTGAACTGTGGAATGGTCTCTCCGATGAGGTGCGCCTGGCGCCGACGCTGCTATCTTTTCGGTGCCAGGTGAAAACCTTTTTATATTCCCAGGCATTTTAATGTGTACTATTAATATTTATTGATGTATTTTGTCGCTGTTTTGATTTTTGTTTACGTCTGTTTGGTTTGATTCCACTGTATTATTGTATTTATATATTTTCTGATTGTTTTATTGTTATGTACACCGCCCAGAGAGCCCTTGGGCTTAGGGCGGTATATAAATTAAATTAAATAAATAAATAAATAAATTTGAACCACCACAAATGGTAACACACTAGTTTAATGGCCAGAGCACTGCAGAAATTGTATTTTTTTTCTTTTTTTAGTAAACAGTTTATTCCTCTGCAAGTTGATAAAATTTATCCTGGGTCATACATCTTGGAAAAGTAGTCAGGGCAATGTTATTCTCTTTAATCTGCACTGTCATTTTTGTGAATGTGAAAGTTCCCTAGAAGGCCACAAATGTCAGGACAGTGGTAACAAGAAGATTTTCGAGTACGGAAACCTAGTTATAATGAAGAGGTGATAGCAGGATGGGGAAAGCATGGATGATGTCTCAGTCTGACATATCTGTTAAAAGTTTGTGACCATTCCAGATGAAAGACTGGAAATGTGAATTGTTATTGTGACAAGTGACTGACATGCTCTTTCATGGAGGGGCTGTCAGGTAACAGAGTAATTCAAATTCAGTAAGCAACTGTAAATTAAATTTTCATATGGTAATGGAGGAAAATGCAGTGCACATTGTTATTTTGCTTTTTCTTTAATTATCAGTAGTCAAAAGGCATCATTTTTATTGAAGGAATTCTATCCATTACATACAGAGCTCATGATTTGTTGATTAGATATCGGGGGGAAATGTTGTATATAGGATATAGTTTACAATTAGAAAATTCTGTGCAATTCCCACTGAGAGCTTAACACTGGAAAAATCAGTTTTCAAACTGACAATTTTAATTGAGCTTTATTGTATACAGCATTTTGTGTTCTGTATCTTGCTTATCTTCATAGCAGTCCTGGGAAATAGATCATCATCATTCTTACTTTAGGGATACTCTGAAAGTGTGTGTGTGTGTGTTGGACTCATGGTATAAGACAGCTTCCTATGTTCCTATGTAAACTCACATACACTAGCTTTCCTTGACTCAGCTCCAGCTCCAGCTCCCACACTAGATGCTGGTGATGGAGACTACTTTTTCTTCCAGAAGCCCTTCTGAACCAACTTTATATTGGAAGGCCATTGAATATAAATGTTGTCAATGGGGTTGCCCAGAAACTGGGTGACACACTAGAAATAAATTACAATAAAAAGATCAGACTTTTAACCTGCATCGTGTCTTTTGCTTTAGGTCTAATTTTCTATGTGGAATTTGGCCTCATTGAGATACCAGACACTCAGAAGAAACTGCAGATCTTTAGCGGTTACTTAAACTTTTCAGTAGTTTGTGTTGTACAAGTTCGTAAACATAAAATCAGCACTTACTTCAGACTCATTACTCTTTTTAAATAATTATTTTAATTCTTTCATACATAATACATAACATGCAGCATACATTTCCATATTAAGAGGAATCTTGCTTGAAAAAAGGCTTCTGACTCCTTGTTATCACAATATTGTCATTGTTACAAAACTGTAGGAGGTGTGTATGAAAAGGTTATGGCTGCTGAGCAACTATTAATGCACAATTTAATTTCTAGGCTTAAAAATGGAACAACAGCAACATCCAGCATCAACTATCACTGGGTAATTGCTGTGTCTTAGTAAGAGAATTGTATTCTGTAATGATAATTATTCAATATAAGGTCTGTGATGTTGTATTAGTTTTCTAAAATATACTTGATCTGAATTTATTCCATTTCTTTGGATTCCCTTGTATCTTTATAATATCATCACTGGAAGCCAAGTACTTCAGCAAATACCATGACAAGTATTGAAGAACGTGACTCATCTCTGTACATGTATACAAAGAAGGAATCTAGTACATACATTACTCTTGGATTGTCCATGGAGAGAACCATATTAATTCACTACCATTCTTGAACTACATATTTTCAATTTCTTTTTACTTCAGAGGTGATAAAAAAGCCTGTTTCATCTTCTTTAGACTGTTATTTGTAAGCCAAGCATTTGAGGAGTGCAGCAAAAGTGAAAATTGCAATTACTTGTTGTGGTGCTTAGTTTTATAACGAGGATATACTTGTCTCATGGCCAGTATACTCCATTGAGCTTCTTTGTGCAGAGATAGTAGGAAGGCAAACTGCAAAGTAAATCAGGAAGGAGGTGCATGTCACTTTAATTATCCTGGGCACAGCAAGCCTGCCAAGGGCCCAGGCCTATTATGGTTGCATGCAACACACTGTGGGCACAAAAGCCCCTGCCCGCCTATTTTGTCTTCTTTCTATCACATCATTGGTAATGTGTCATGGAGCTGGACAAGGAGAACATGAATATCTTGAAATGAGGTGTAATCTTCTGGATGTTAAACTCGCTTTACAGAACCTCTTTTTCATTGTTACCAAACAGTGTTACAGAGAAAAGAACATCATAGTTGGGTTTGGACTAAATGAACCTGGGGAAATTATAACCCAAAGAGAGGAGCTTTGGGAAAAATATAGCTCTGTTGATGAGGAGCCTGGCATGTGAATGGCTGCCTCGCATGCTTTACTTTGCAGCAGTACTACAAAAATAAAATAAAATAAAATAAAGATTGTCTTCCCAGCAGCAGATACAAAACCTGTGGATCACAAGACCTGGAGTAGCAAGGCAGCAAGAGGGTCTGTATCTTCCTAATATTATAGCATGAGGCATGTTCTTTTAATTTATTTCTGGGGAGACAGAATAGCTCATGAACTAATATTAGAACTGAGATGCTTGTCATGCCACCAATGGTAAGCCTGATTATTTGAAAGAAACTTATTTCTGAGGATATTAATAGCAGGTAGTAGTGCTCTCACCCAGGAACATCCAGCTGATGGTCCACAGCCAGATGTGGCCTATCGGCGGCGCTTGCTAAAAAAAAATCTTCTAACAGTTTGACTCGTAAGGAAATGAAAACTGTTTTCAAATGTGTGTGAAGGATTTCACGCTTAAATATTACATTTTTGGGTGGTTTTGCATGTAATCCTTCAGCCATGCCTGAACTCACAAGTTCCATAACTGTGAAGCCTGGACAACAGACGTGCCCTCCAAATATTGTTAGACTTCAACTCCCATAAACCTCAGGCTGCATGGCCAATGGTGAGGTATGATGGAAGATGTAGTCCAACAACATCTGGATGGCACTATATTTGCTACCCCTGCTCTATGGATAAATGATACCAAATTTATTATAAAGACTGAATGTATATGAAGGTTATGGGTTCTAATACACTCCTGGGGCATAGACTACTGTTTGGGGAATAGGATGACCCTGAGATTATGTTAGTTGACCATTGGTTTTCTAAAGCCTTGTTTTAAATTTATTTAAAATTAAAACCTATCCATCACAATTGCCCTTCATCATTGTGTGGAACTGTGTCCTATCCCCCACCTTCATCCTTTTCACCTAGAGACTATGTAAAAAATAGGTTTGTTGTATAGTTCATGGATGCAGTAATATTATGGCAATGGGCAATGCTGATTGGTCAGTCAGTCTTCTGAAGGCAAAGTATGTATACATATATATACTTGCCAGGATTTCTATCAGTGCTGCCCATCCTTTGAAAACCACCCAGAAAAAACCCTCTACAAAGTAGGCAGAATTATATGTTAGCGGTGACTGTAAAATGTCTATAAATGATCATCAGAGAGTCAAGTACTTCTTAATGGCAGTGGTAATTAGTGCTAGCTAAATATTATGCTGATAACTCTTCAGAAATAAAACTCCATCTCCTGTGTGCCAGCATAGCTATGCACTGATAATATGCAATGCACTTACATTATCAAGAGTATCATTACAGCCTTGTAATGGTAATGATGGAGATGTTACATATATTTAAGTTTGTGATATGAATAAAGAATTTACTCATAATAGATTAACAATCTATGATACTACATATCACCTTGTGTTCAGAAAGCTGATTGGTTAATTGGAGCTTCATCTTTATGGTGAATGTTGCTGGTCAGTGAGACACAAGAGTATTGTACAGAACGTAATAGCGTTCAAGTTCTGACGTTTTTATATAGCTCAGTTCACACATGCATCCAGATGCATGGTTGATGGTAAGGTTGCAAACTGTGTGGACACTGACTGATGTGATAAACAGTATGAACTGTACCTAAGAGTCCATTTTTAAATAATCAGAAAATTCCTTGTGTGAGATGGGTTTTGAATATATATTTCATATATATATTCCATATTCCATATATATTCCATATATACTATTCTATATACAGCCAGTGAGGAGTAATAGTTAGCATTTTTGCCTAGGGCTACGGAGATCCAGGTCCAAACTCAACATAGCTATGAACCCCACCTGTCAGCCTACTCCTTCACAGGGTTGTTATACAAATAAAGAGCTTTATGCAAATAAAGATGTAGACCTTAATCAAGTACATATTGAGCAAAATTAGATGGCAGAGTCCTTCCCTGGTCTTGGATAGCAGGGATAAATAATTTTTAATGTAACGCCCATTCTGTTGTTTTTAAAAAGTATGGGAAACTAGCACATCAGGAAGAGAGCTAGGCTAGAATCTTTTTTGTTGCTTCTCATTTTCTGATGCACCTTCCCTACATGCAGGAAGATTTCATTTTATTTTTACACAGGAAGCATTCAAACCCTCCTGTGTGAAATCTTAAATGGTACAATCTATGAAGAACTATTGCATGTGATTTTTCTGAAGATGTGCTTTGGCTTTCAATAAGCACCTTTGGAGCTTATTCTCTAGTTAGTATGCTTAGATCAGATCATAAATCCAGATGATGACTAGCACAAATGCTCTTGTAAGATCTGGATATACTTTCCAACACCTTTCCCTAGCCTCATTTGGCGCACACATTCCTAAATATTCAGAGGCATGTTTCCTGAGTAATTCACTGAAATATCTGTCTTCCTTATTAGAGCCACTCTATTCAGGAAATGTATTATTTGGTTTGTATATCCCTGGTGCCCTGCCTTAATTATGCAGTATTAGCACCTACTCTAAAAAGTCTATTTCCTAACTATTTCTTTTTCCACTCTGCCCATCTCACAAATACAGTACTCTAAGATAATTATTTCTGTAATATTCTAATATTTTAATAATATCATCATTAATTAAAAACAGCCCAAATTAATTCTGAATTGTTCATTTTTCAGCAAACAGGATAACATCTAACTATTTAATTACACTGAATCAGGTTTTCTGTACAGGTGTTTGAAAGCCTTAGGGTGCCCTTGAAATTTGAGCAAATTCTCAGAGCTTGTAGAGCAACACTTTTGGAGTGAAATTACTCTGAGCACTATGTACTGATGACATTTCCAAGAGTGTCAATTCTTCTGTCACTTTGCAGTATTCTCCTCATGAGTGATGGACTAGGTGAGGCAATCCAATTCCGTCTTAAATTCTTACATGTTCATTGCCAAAAGAAAAGAGCAAAACGGTTTTCTTGCCAAGGCTGTGAAAGTCCTAGACCTCTACCTCTTTTCATTTTGCTTCCAAAGTAAGCTAACTGCTCAAGATCTATGCCCTTACCTGTCAAGGAACATGAATGCTCTTATATTATAGTAGGGTTTTTTTTGTGGACATGTGCAGGCAGATCCGTTGTAGGCAGCTTCCTCATGACTTAAAGTTCATTTTGTTGATTGCTCTGTTTTACAACAATAACAAAGGTTTGTGATCTCTGGAAAAAGAAACAGAAAATTAATAAAAATCAAAATTAATAAAAATGTGTTTTAAAAAAACATTTGTTACTCCGTGTTGGTTTGTGAGTGTGATTTTGCATTTTTGTGTTTTTCAATTGTAAGCCACTGTCAAGGCCTTCTTCTGGTAATGTAGCATATAAATATGAATACAACTAAGGGGGAACATGATAGAGGTTAATAAAAATTATGAATGAGGTACAGAAAGTGGGTGGTGAAGTGGTTTGAGTGTCAGACTAGGGCCTGCTCAGCCAATCTCTGCTCAGCCATGAAGCTCACTGGGTGACCTTGAACCAGTCACTATCTTTCAGCCTAACCTACCTCACAGGGTTGTTGTGAGGATAAAACGGGGTAGAGGAGAACCATGTACACCCCCATGAGCTCCTTGGAGAAAATGTGGGATATAAATGTATTAAATAATAAATATTTTTCTCCATCTAGTATTCCAAGGGAACTCATGGTCACTGTATGAAAATGATTGACAATTAAGGATGGAAGAGTCTGTCAATTTCTGTTCTCTCAGTTTCTCATTTTTCCAATCTTAAATACAGTTCTCCACATTTCTGCAACCATTTGTGATTTCCTTTAAAAAAAAAAGCCTATGAAATTCTTTAGCATTTTAAAGCAAATTTCTCCTAAGAAACACATTTTAGTGGGAGGTTTGACTAATGTACACATTTTTGCAAGCAATTGCTCTTAATAGAATGCATTTTGTATGGTTTTTTAAAGTAATATTAATTTTCATACACATTCTCCCCTAAAACATTTTTTTTCTGCAAACTTTCTTGGTTGGAGAACTGCTTTGCAAAATTTGGATAAGTGTAATTTTGAAAGCTGGTTGTATTTTGGTTCTAAAATTGTTTCAGGAAATGGAAATTTGATACATTCAGCTTTAAACACAAATTGAATCCAATTTCTCACCCATTCCTATTGACGATAGATCCAAGACAGATAAAAGAATGTAATAATATATTACTTAGAAATCACGGGTATAGTTGTCTGGGTTCTCGGGGTGTGTGTGTCCCAGCAGGGTCCCTATGACTCCAGCAATCTACAAGCCAATTGGCATGAAGGAGGAGTGTGCTAGCCACTGAGAAGCATCTTCACAGTAGCTAACACTCTCTCCTTTCATTCTTTTTGGCACCTAGGGACGTCTGTCATTAGGCATTAACATCAAGGCATTAAGAAGGATCTCATTCTCAACCCTGCAGCAAACAAGGGGGGAGGGGGCATGTCTGCGACTAACATTAAAGGCCCCTGCACTTCTAAATTTTCCACTACACTACTGCACAAGATATGGCAGTCTTTACCAGCTTAGTGACCTCTAGATGTTTTGGAGTATAATTTCCAACAGCCCCAACCAGCATGTGAGTTGGTGTCCAAACCATCTGGCGGACATCAAGTTGTATGAGATATTATCATGGTACCAGGTTTAAATGGTGTGAAATAGAGATTAGATAAACTTGTGGACAACAGTTGTATCAGCAGCAACTAGCAATGATAAATAAATGAAACATCTATGTTCACAGTCAGTATGCCCCAGCTACTGGGGGAGGCAATGAGCGACAGCTGTAGCCTACATGTGAGATTTCTGAAGTATGTGTCTTACCATGAGAAATAGAATACTGTGATCTGATCCACTAGGCAGGTGGATCTACACTCAGATGATCTGCTACTGACTCGAGTTTTGTTTTATTTAACAGGAAATTAAAACATAAACATTCATTTTGGGATGGAAAATTCACTGACAAAGGGCACCATCTAACTCATAGGAGGCTGGCGACAGCAGAGCCAGCGGAAGTGGAGCCGGCAGAAGGAGCTGCCACATCCAACCTCCATTCAGACTCATTGGAAGGGGAGGATGCTGGTTGTGCCAGCAGTGCACAGCAGAAGGAAATGAAATGCATATTTCCTTTTGCCACCCCTTTTCCTGGCATAGTGACTGCTGGGACGGAGGATCACAGGACCAAGTTGAACGGGCTCCCTCCTCTCAGTTCTGCTCCCAACACCCCCTCCCCCAGAATGCCCCTTTCTCAGGCCTTCCTCCAGCACCACTTGCATCGGTCTAGGCTGAGCCAGCTGGGTCCCAGCTGGGCCTGGGTGGCAGTGAAGTTGCCTGGCTGACCACCCTGCTGTACCACAGCTCTGCAGCATCCTGAAGTCCCTTAGCCTGGCATATCTACCATGTGGATTGTGCCCAAAGCCCATTCTAGGTCCACTTTTAGGTTTCCATGATGCATGTGCCCTCATTTACAGATGTTTGAGAATTTGGTACTGAAGAACTTGGAACAATCTGAGAATCACATTGGTTTAATTAGAGAAGAGATGTGCCAGGTTAGAACTTTATTTCATGCATCTGATGACGTGTACTCTGCAGGGCTCCCCCCCCCCCCAGGAATTTAATTTCAGAAGAGATGTGCCAGGTTAGAACTTTATTTCATGCATCTGATGACGTGTACTCTGCAGGGCTTCCCCCCCCCCCAGGAATTTAATTTCAGAAGAGATGTGCCAGGTTAGAACTTTATTTCATGCATCTGATGACGTGTACTCTGCAGGGCTTCCCCCCCCCCCAGGAATATATTCCTGGGGGGAGGAAGCCCTGCAGAGTACACGTCATCAGATGCATGAAATAAAGTTCTAACCTGGCACATCTCTTCTCAAATTATATATATAAATCTCTGGAACAGCTGACGTCTCCTGTCTCAGGTAAAAGAAAGTGGTGAGAAGCAGACCAGGTACCATAACAGGATATACCAATCCCATTCAGAGCTATGCTTAGCCATGAATTAACTTTGTGTTTTGTCATACTTGTTCATGTGTCACCCACTATAAGTTTATGCAGAGATACAATTCTTTCAGTTTGCAGAATGTGGTGACAGAGTTGTGATTGGTGCCAGATGTTTTTGCAGCATGCCAGAAGTTATGGGCAACAGTTGGTGAAGATACACAGACAGTGAAAATCCTAAATCACTCCCATGTGGGAGATGGGGCACTTTAGAAATTACTTGACACGGTTCACATGCTTCATCTGCAAATACACCATCTTTCCTTGGGAAGACTCTGGCACACAGTAACAATCATGTCTTTCCAAACTGTGTGAGTGGCTGTGTTGATAGCAGATCTTGGATAGCAGACCTTGCCTTGCACTAGGTTCCACCAGGGTCCTGGCCTGAACTTCCCCTGCCAGTCAGTGGTGACTGGTGAACTGGGGGTTGAAAGGATGATTTAGTTTATTTGTTTGGTTTTTTTTTTTTAAAAAAATCAAACAATCAATCAAACAAAGGATTTTCTCAGGTCCATCTATAGAATAGCCCCCTGATCAGAAATGTCTGGAAGTTAATAAAACACTATTAGTGAAGAGCTTTGTTTGAATGAGTGAAATATACAATGATGCACATGGAAGGTGAGGTCCTGAAAAGAGGACCCATGGTTTCCTTCTTTTCATTTAAAGACAATGAGTATTATCTCTAGGGCCTTTTGCAGTAGCCTTGTGGAAATGCCTCAGAACATGCATTTCGCCCCTCATTGCTGTAAATTTAGTATTATGTGCATTTTATCTTATTTCTGTGCTTCACCAAGCACTCTGTGAGGTAACTAATTACTTTCTACCTGTCAACAAATAATAGCAGTCAGCTGGAGAATGATCACCTGCTGAACTCCGCAGGACTAAGTGCTGTAGCACAGGAACTAGAGAAATGTCCAATGAAATCAAGCTTATTTGGAAACAAAGAAACAAAAACTCCCAAATGAATTACTTCTCCATACTAGGACTATGGAATCCATGGCATGGAATTTTGGGAGGAAAGTCAAGTGTCATAGGAGGCATTGCCAATGAATGAATGAGAAACTAGGACCTAGATTAGCTTTCCCCAACCCCAAAGTTAAGGTTTTGACTCTCATCATCCCTGACCATTTGTCATGCTTGGCTAGAGCTGATGTGAGTTCTAGTCCAAAACGTCTGGAGGGCACCAGGTAGGGGGAGACTGATCTACCATACTACTTGTGCACCTAAATGTAATTCTGGCTGTTTAAGAAGATATGAAGCTGCCTTCTGAACCTTAGTTAGATTAGCTAATGAATGTTACAGGAACAGTTCAGCATTTTCAGAAGTTAAGCAAGCAAGCAAACAAACATTCCATCCCTGAGAAGGGTTTATATTGTTTATTGGTGAACCAAGAAACTTTTCTTCACATTTGATTTTAAATTTGACACTTCACTACTGCTCAGGTTCAGACACTTAAACTCTCTGGGGATGAAGAATGAGTGGATTTATCTCTCCCCCCCTAATTTACATTAATAAACATTTTTTTAAAATCTCATTTTCCTTGACTGTGAAATGAATTTAAATGAACATATTAAATAAGCAGATTTGCCAAGAAGGATTTGGATTAATTTCCCATTTCTACAATAGATTTTCCTTGCTTACTCTGATGCCTCCACCCCTCTTCTAGTGCAGCATTTGCTGTGATTGTGTGTCATGTAGAGTAGTGTAATTTCCTTTCTGCTGTTATCGAACTAAACATTGCATAGAAAAGTGCTGGGACAATAATTTAGTTCTTGTGCAGCACAAGCTTACAACCCAGTGTTAAGTCCCATTGATTTCAGTGAAACTTACTCGGTAGGAAAAGCGCTTAGAATTACAACTTTGCCCCATGCCTGGAATAAGTATTGGTAAGAGGTTATATTTTCTAAAATATATCAATGAAGAATTTGTACCAATCTAAAATCACAAGTGTGAGCAGGTATAACCTGCCTGTGGCTAAGGGCCAAACCACCCCAAAGCAACTCCATCACCAAAGCTGGCATGATGGGAGGCAAAACCCATCTTCCATAAAGAGAATCTGTGACCTGACAGATGCCAGATGCCCCATGCCCCCACTGTTCAGCATTCAGCAGGTGGCACATTCCAGGCCCAAAGAGGACCAAGCCAAGCACCCCCCACAAGTCAGTTGACAATAGGAGGCGGTTTGTGAAGTGCTCCCTATCCAACATGCTTCAGGGTGCTGACTAAGGATGGAATCCACAGCTGCTGCAGAGTCATGGTGGATCCACTTTGTGCCCAGCCACCCCTGCCAGCAGAGAGAAGGAGGAGGCAGGGGAGGAGGCCCCCCTGGGCCAAACAATATAGTGGAGTCTGCAGCAACAGCCTCCCCAGCAGAGCCAGACCGCAAAGAAGGAGGAAGAGCCGGGAGAGCAGGCACCACTCCCAGCCTGCAGCCCGGTACTTGTCCTGCTATGTGGCACCTCCTCTTTCTCCTCTTCTTCCTCTTTTGCAGTCTGGCCCTACTGGGGAGGCTGCAGCCTCTGCTATATCATTCAGTGGCTGACCATGTTGAGCCTTTTTCCTGCCCACACTGAATGCCAAATGAACCAAACAGTTAAATAATTCCAAGTCAAAAACCAATCAAATTAAGAGCCGTGTGAAGTAGACAAAAATAAATAAATAAATAAATAGGTGCACCTGAAGACCAACCAGGTTACACCCCCAAAATTCCTGCTCAACTCCAAATTGGCAATTGGCAAAGCTCACACTGCTCAGAGGGTGGGATGCCACAACAGAGAAGGAGGAAGCACTTGGGGAAGGGGGTGCCTTTTACAGGCAACCCACTCCAGTGAATCTATTGGCCATTATAGGCCACGTGATGATTACTCCCTCTGGAAGAAAGCATTGTGAGGCTTCATCCTTTGTTGGGGTGGAGCAAACTTTGGGAGTGAGATTACTACACCAAATACATTGCACCCAAGTCTCTATTTCTAGGGAGTATTCAGATCAAAGACAAGATTTCATAACTGCCCCAGGAGAACATCTTCCCCCAAGGTGGACTGGGCATTCATAGTTACAACACTGAGAACTTGACACAAATTCATTCAAAATATAAAAACCTAAAAAAAAGCCCTGATGGATCAGAACAAAGGTTCATCAAGTCCACTTGTTTTCCAGTCACCAACCTGATGCCTCCAATGGACCCACAGGCAAGGCAGTAGTCCTTTTCCACTGAGTGGTCCCCAACAGCTGGTATTCAGAGGGGTATACTTCCCCTAAACAAAGTTCTACACTAAGACTAGTAGCAATTGACCAGCTAATGCTTTTTGGATTTGTCTAATTAAGCTACCTAAGCTGATGGCTCAGATGTTCGTGAATATTTGTTTTGAATTCATGTTGGTGCAAATGTGTCCTCACATAGATTTTGATTTTTTTTGGTCAAGGTTTACATTCTCCCCCTTTCCTTTTCATAGATGTTTCAGCACTAAATAAATGGATTTATATTATAAGATTACTAAATAATATAAAGAAAACCAGACTTTAATTAAATTTAGGTTGAAATGACCATATATCTTCCTTCAGTCCTCTTATTAATTTGCTGGACACCTAAACAATCTTTTGTCTACATTTTAAATTATGGAGAAAAATTTTAACCAACAGAAGAATGTCAAGTCAAATTTCTAAGAAACTGCTTAAGACTTTTCTTACACTTACGACACTGTGACCATTTAGACAGAAAGTCTGGTATAATGTCTCATTTTCATACGTAAAATTCAGTAAACATAACCCCCCATTATTATAGATAAACCTAATATGTCATGCAATTCCACAGAGTTTCCTATAACTTCTAGAAATGATTTCTGGAACAGCTAGATCTAAGGATACATTGATTTTTGCTCAATTATAATTGATTGATTGATTATGAGATGTTTTGTAAAACAAAATTATTTAGGTATCATTCACAGATTTTAAAAAATAAATTATTTATTTATTTTATTTCATTCAATTTTTATACCAACAATAAAACCATGCTACAATAAACACAAACCATCTTCAAATGTATTGCAGTGATCTAAATGAGAGTTTGCCAGGCAGATTATCCACTCCAAATAGGGTCAAGCTGGTGAAAGCCAAATTACTAACTGAAGGTACAGTTTATGCATTGGAAGTACCAGGGTGATCTTGTTTGGTATTATAAAAAATACACACAGAAATAGGAACTAATTTGGTTGGTCCTATTTCTTAGCAGAGTTGTAAAAATACAAGCAGCAGAATGAGAATATAAACCAGCCCCACCTTTCTCTATATAAATAACAACAGACACAATCCTTTAGGTAAAAGAAAAGAATGTTTACTCACGAATTCTGCATATGTTCAGAAACATAGGTTCTAGTTTAGATGAAAGAAAAATAGTCTCAGTCCATCTTAGTCTTTGGTATGGATGCTCTCAGAGAGAGCATCTGTGCCATGCAGTCTCTTTCAATGGTGGATAGATCAGCAATGGAGAATATTCAAAAATCCCCCAGGACAAAGGAGGAGGAAGTCAGGTAACTAAACCCCATCCATTAGGAAGTTACATCATGGTAAACAGGTACATGGGATATCCCCCAAATATCTCTTAAAGTGACCATGCAATATTTGTTTACTGCAACAGATATTTCATCTATTTAGAACAGTGATTTTACATTTATATACCACCCCATAGTCAAAGCTCTCTGGACAGTTTACAGCAATTAAAAACATTAAAAACAAATATACAAATTTTAAAACACACACAAAAAAAACAATTTAAAAACACAATTTATTTTTTTAAAAAAACAATTTAAAAACACATGCTAAAATGCCTGGGAGAAAAGTCTTGACCTGGCACTGAAAAGATAACAGTGTTGGTGCCAGGCACACCTCGTTAGAAAGATCATTCCATAATATGGGGGCCACCACTGAGAAGGCTCTCTCCCTTGTTCCCATCCTCCGAGCTTCCCTCCAAAACTTTTGATTCCAAACTTTTTCCCCATGGAGCACTTGAAAATTGCTGGGGATCTTGGTGAACCACTTAATGATTTTTCTCTGTGTTGTAGCAATTGTAATGTACTCTGCTAGATGCTCAATGATTTTTAATTATATTTTTATTGCTTCCTTTATTTCTTGTATATTGTATTTTTTGTTTCATTTTGAATTCCATAGAATACAATATAAGAAATAAAAGAATCAAGAAACATATAATTAAAAATCAATATGAATATTTAGTGTTATGGATGTGCCGTCTCCCACCTTCAATTACATATCTACAGACACAATGTGGATCCCATGAATGAAGCTGAATGAATTGACCACAATTTTGGAATCCCTGGTTTAGAAACTATGTGAAAGCATAACATGTAGTTAAAGTAAAAGTCACTAAAAGTATTCACTATTTATAATGAATTTATAAGTATTTATAAGTATCTACTGCTCTTCTTTTTTGAAATTTAATCTTGAATATATCCAAGAGTAGAATTTGAGCCTTACTATGAATCTTGCTTCCCCCTCTAATCTCTCCTTGACTCCACAAAACCTAGAAAGCTAATGGACTGTGCTGAGAAGCCATACATGCAGCAGTTGTGCCTAGTAAACCAGGGATTGCA